>NC_057798.1:636617073-636664797 GCF_018294505.1 Triticum aestivum
CCCGGAGGGCCTTTTGGGCTTCGGCCTTGGCATCTTTCGCGCTCTCGAGGGCTTTGGCAAGCTCGAACGCTTGCTGTACCTCCCCTACCCGAGCATCTTTCTTCTCACGCTCGGTGCGCTCTGTGGCCGCCCTGGCTTCAGCCTCGGACAACACTTTCTTCAAGGCCGCCACTTCGGTCGTGGCCCCTATTAAAAATCATGATGCTTTTTGTTAGCATCATCATTTTTTCTCCTCTACATGACACACAGACGGGGTATCACTTACCTTTGTTCTCCTCGAGCTGCCTCTTCACGAGGCCGAGCTCTTCTTCGGCTTGCCTCAGGTCCTACCTGAGTCCGGCGACCTCAGCTGTGCGTGCAGCAGCGGTCAGCGGCAACGCCTGATCATTAACATAGACAAGTACAATTAGTCTCCTGCAGATTAAACATTGACCCTCTATTTGGCTTTTCTTTCTGAACAGCAAACAGAGTATCAGGGGCTACTGTCTATTGGGTGATATTTTCTCACACTTTTTCATTACTTACCTCAAAGCCTGTCGGGAGGCTGGTGCAGGCTTCGGTCAATCCTCTTTTCGTGGACCGAACCTTCTCAATCACCGTACTCATAAGAGAACGGTGCTCTTCGTCAATGGAAGCGCCTCGAAGCACTTCCAACAAATTATTCGATGCCTCCGGCTGGGTGGAGGTCATCGGCACGGCAGGCTCGCCCTCCTTCGCGAGGGGCTGCCTACTGGAATCCGGAGCCTTTGGAGGCTCCGGCGCAGTAACCGGCTGGGAGCCAGGCTTGTTGTGGCTCCCGTCCGCATAATCCATGAGGGTCTTACCCCCCCCCCCCCATGTGTCCGGCATCTGGGATTTTGCCTTGGGGCGTCTCCAGAACCGTCGCCCCCTGCTCTGGTATCCTTTGGAACAACACCTCAGTGTCATCCGCAGGTCGTGGGGAGGTGGCCGTCGGGAGTGAATTCATCTCCGACTCACTCAGAGACCCTTCCGAAGAGGATACCCCGAGATTGGACCCAGCCGGACTGCATATACGTGTTCGGCGTTATTACAAACTATGAAGTTAAAGTCGCATGAAAAGTATTACGTAGTGCATATACTTACGACTTCGCCCGGGGCTTGCCCTTGGGCAGCCACTCCTCCTCGCTATAGTTGGCCGTGGTGGAGTGATCCGGAAGGGACGCTGAGGGAGACCTGGATTAGGGGGTGTCCGGATAGCCGAACTATCATCATCGGCCGGACTCCAAGACTATGAAGATACAAGATTGAAGACTTTGTCCCGTGTCCGGATTGGACTTTCCTTGGCGTGGAAGGCAAGCTTGGCGATACGGATATGTAGATCTCCTACCATTGTAACCGACTCTGTGTAACCCTAGCCCTCTCCGGTGTCTATATAAACCGGATGGCTTTAGTCCGTAGGACGAACAACAATCATACCATAGGCTAGCTTCTAGGGTTTAGCCTCCTTGATCTCGTGGTAGATCTACTCTTGTAACACACATCATCAATATTAATCAAGCAGGATGTAGGGTTTTACCTCCATCAAGAGGGCCCGAACCTGGGTAAAACATCGTGTCCCTTGTCTCCTGTTACCATTCGCCTAGACGCACAGTTCGGGACCCCCTACCCGAGATCCGCCGGTTTTGACACCGACAGACGCCTTTCCCTTCTTTGGCGTCCTAGCATCCCCCTGTGGGGTGGCTTTCCTTTTCTTCTCCTTCCCAGTGTGGGGAGGAGGCATTTCTTCGCATTTGCCCCCGTCTCCATGGGAGGTATCTGCCTCGACGTCCTCGGACGACGAGTCTATTACGGCCTTGCGTCGGAGACCCTTCCTGGTCCCCGCGGCCGCCTTCTTGGATCCTTCGGCCTCCCTGGTCGGGGCAGCCTTCTTCCTCTTCTTCTCCTTCCCTTCATGGGAGGAATGCGCCTCATCATCTTCGGGTGAGGCGTCCGGTGCAGCCTCACATCGGAGACCCTTCCTGGTCCCCGTGGCCTTCTTTTCGGCCTTTTTCTCTGGCACCTTGTAAGGCGCCGGAACTAGCATCTCTGACAGGAGCACGGTCGCTGGATCTTCGGGCAGCGGAGCTGGACAGTCGATCTGCTCCACCATCTCCATGTAATCCTGTTTTGTCAGCATGGTGACTTAGAATCCTCCCACGAATATGCTGGGAAAGGCACATCTTGTGATGGTTAGAGGGCTTACTGGATTGGCATGGCGCTTTGCGCTGAGCCCGCGGTCCTCGGAAATGGGAGGAGGAACTTCGCCGGTCTTGAACAGCACCTTCCAGACGTCCTTATGCATCATGTCGAAGAGCTCATGCAGCATTTGGTGTTCGGCCGGATCGAACTCCCACATATTGAATGCCCGTCTTTGACACGGGAGAATCCGGTGGACGAGCATGACCTGGACCATGTTGACAAGCTGGATCTTCTTGTCCCTCATACTTTTGATACAGGTCTCGAGTCCGGTCAGCTCCACAGGTTCTCCCCAGGATAGGCCCTTCTTTTCCCAAGAGGTGAGCCGCATGGGGATTCCGAATCGGAATTTGGGGGCTACCGCCCAATTGGCGTCGCACGGCTCGGTGATGTAGAACCACCCTGATTGCCACCCTTTCATGGTTTCCACAAAGGAGCCGTTAAGCCATGTAACGTTGGGCATTTTTCCCACCATGGCGCCTCCGCACTCCGCCTGCTGGCCGCTCACGATCTTCGGCTTCACGCAGAAGGTCTTCAGCCACAGGCCGAAGTGGGCCTTGATGCGGAGGAAGGCCTCGCACACGCAATGAATGACAAGATGTTGAGGACGACATTTGGGGCCAGATCATGAAAATCTAGCCCATAGTAATACATGAGCCCGCAGACGAACGGGTGAAGTGGAAATCCTAGTCCGCGGACGAAATGAGGGAGGAATACTACTCTCTCCCGGGACTTTGGGGTGGGGGTGATTTGTCCCTCCGCTGGAAGCCTTTGCGCGATGTTTTCGGCCAGGTATCCGGCCGCCCGAAGCTTGGTAATGTCCTCATCCATGACGGAGGAGGCCATCCACTTGCCTCCCGCTCCGGACATGTTGCGGATGGTCCTACGGAGAAGGTGAGAACTTGGGCACTGGGGCTCGAGAGTGCGAGAACGGATTAACAAAGGAGGAAGAAGGTGTGGGTGAAAACGGGGGATCCTTATCCCTTTATAAAGATGGTAATAAAAGTGCGCCTCCCCACTTGCCTGTCAAAATTAATAATTTTCCAAGCGCCGCGATTGATGGCACGGTTGGGTTATTGTCGGAGTTATGGGCCACGGGTAGGCTAACCCGGGTCCCAGGATCTTTCAAGACATTGGGGCAGGCCGCGCCCCTCAAGCCAAGTCCCAGACGGCGACTCCGAGATAAGCCAACTCTAGGCTGGCGACCTCCAGAGAGGCTGACTCCAAGCTGGCGACCTCCAGAGGGGCCATCGTTAGAGAGTCGGCCCGTGACTCCTCCCTCGTCCCGAAGCACGATACGGGGTACGGTCACGGCGTGGGAGTTCCCCCTCCCTGCTCACGAAGGGCCGGCATGGCTACAGTGGGTCGTATCACTGGAAGATCTCCGGCGAGGCGCGGCACTGTTGCCATGCCTGCCCTAACCTCAGCCATAGTGCGCAGTACACTGTGCCCACGACGCCGGCCTGTACGACCCGAGGGCGGCGGGGCCACCTGTTAGTGGGTGGGCCGAAGGCGGCCTGGGCGCCCGAAGACGGACCTGAGGGAGTCGGCCTCCCTGGAGTCGGCCGACTCCTCCCCAGGGCCCCACGAGCCATTAACCAGATAAGATGGGGAATGGCGACAGTGATCGCCCGATAGACGGCGGCACTGTTGCCACGACCCAATGACCAAGCCTGCGTCATCAGGAGTGCCGCTACAGCGTCGAGCCTGTCCGCGGGACCCGCCAGCCGGCGGGCCCCAGAAGCCGGCGGGAAGGACGGTGGCCTGAGAGACAGACGGCTGGGACCCGCGCCCAGCTGTATTACTATTGTACCCCCGGGGGTAGGCCTATATAAACCCCCCGGGGCACCCATGAAAAGAGTTCGGACCTGAATAGAGCACGGGAGGAGAGAGCTAGCCTTGCCCTCTCCTGCCTCCCGAAACAGCTCTAGGAGCACCATTGTAGTCACATTGCTTGAGTGATCATGCGGAGACCCCGCAGAGCAGCAGTAGGGGTGTTATCTCCTAGGAGAGCCCTGAAGCTGGGTAAGTTCCGCCGGCGTGCATGTCTTCGCCTCATCCCGCTTCCAGGCACCGGCGACGTTCTACCCGCTCCCACCATGATAAGCCATCCTTTGGCATATGTCGTATCCAACCCCCGACATTTGGCACCCACCGTGGGGCGAGGTGCACCGTCGTCCGGAGATCTGCTCTGGACGGGAATCCTATTCCTTCCCGACGAGCACGGCCAGCCCGGCACGCCGGATGGCGTCTGTGCCGACGCACTGCACGGCGCAGAGATCGCCTATGCGGCTAGCTGCCTCGCCGATCTTATCGGTGAGGTTCGCCTCTTCGATGAGCCTGCATCCGACGCAGGCACGAGTGTCCCCGAGAGCCTCCTCGCGGGCCTCCTCGACCAACTCCATGTCGTCGGCGAGCCTGCCGCAGACCTGGAGTCCATAGGATCCACCGACCCGATGCTGGTCGACTCCGACACCGCGTCGCTCGACGCGTTCCCCATCAACGTGGTGGTCTACACGAGCCGCTCTCATACGCGGGGAGCGGCGAAAGAACCATCACTGAGGTCCTCGTCCTCGAGCACGGCGAGCGCTCCGGCGAAGGAGCGCATGACCCGCTCGACGCGGCCCTGCGAGGCCTTGCGGCGCCGATTCCAGAAGACACCGGCGCCGAGACGCTGGAGGCACTCCGCCTTCAGCTCGTCGAGGGCGCGAAGAAGCTGGCAAGCATGAGGCGCTTGTCAGAAGCTTACCAACGCGAGATGGATCGCGCCGTAGGCGGCTCGCCGGCTCCGACTGGGCCTAGCCGCTTAGGCGTGGTCCGACAGCGCGGCGCGGCAATCGCCAACCTCTTCGGGGCTGATCGCCCTGTGTATGCCACGCCCGCAGAGAATATCCGTGCCGCCCAGGCGGCGGCAGACGAGCTCGACAACTTCGAAGGCGAAGAGCGCTGCATAATGACAGAGCGAGTTCAGCAGCTCCTCGACGCAGCCGCCGCGCAGAATGGTGCTGGCTGCCGCACCGAGGCGCTGCAGCGCCAAAACGACAACCCACCACCTTGCCGAGACCAAGGTGCGACGTTTCGGACGCCGACTGGCGGGGCCCGTGGGAAGAAGGACAAGGAGCCGGCTGTCAGCCACAGTCGGACTCACATCACCATCGAGCGCGACCAAGACGGCCGCCCAGAGCGGTGGAACGGCGGGACGACTACCAGCCTCCCCCTCCTCGCGGAGAAAGGCGAGTCTCCCCGCCACCCGTGGAACATCCGACTCTCGGCGACCGCCTTGGCCGCCGAGAGGGAGTCGGAGGGAATGACGCCCGCCACCGGATCGACCGACTCCACCGATCCCTAGCGCTGGAAGAAGAAGATGAGTTGGGTCCATCCTGCTTTGGACCCCGCATCCGGGACGAGCCCTTTCCCAAAGGGTTCACGCTCCCCCGAGACACGCCCAAATATACCGGCACCGTGAAGCCGGAAGATTGGCTGATCGACTACACCACAGCTGTCAACATAGCGAACGGCAACAAGCGTGTTGTCGTAAGATATGTCGCGCTCATGCTCCAGGGCTCGGCCCGGACGTGGTTAAACAGTCTGAAGCCTCGCAGCATCAACAGTTGGGTTGACTTCACCGAGGCTTTTGTCCGCAACTTCACGAGAAGGTACAAGCGACCTCCCAAGCCACGCCAGCTCTCCTTGTGCGTGCAAGGCCCTGACGAGTCTACTCGCAACTACCTCACGCGCTGGGGCGAACTCCGGAACTCCTGCGAGGGCGTGCACGAGGTGCAGGCCATCGAGTACTTTACTGCCGGGTGCAGAGAAGGCACCCTCCTCAAGCACAAGCTCCTCTGCGAGGAGCCGGAGACCCTCGACGAGCTGTTGATCACGGCGAACAAGTACGCCACGGCCGACTCCTCCATGAAGGCGGAGATCCGGGTCAGCACAACTGGCAAAGTCGCCCCTCAGGCTCCAAGAACTCCGGCTGGAGACACCAGTCGGCGGCAACAGCAGAACGACCAGAAGCGCAAAGCCCCGCAGCTGACTTCCATCAGTCGACAAGTGGCGACAGCAGAAGACCAGCAATTGGAGGGACCACCTCCGGCGAAGCGGCAGAAGGGCGGCAAGTCCAACTGGCTGCCGGCTTTCTCCTACGAGCAGACTCTGGATGGTCCCTGCAAGTTCCACAGCGGCGCAAAGCCGTCCAACCATACCACCAGGAAATGTCACTGGCTGACCAGAATCGCCAAGGGGGACGGCTTGCCCCCTCCCCCTCCTGCTGGGACGCCTCCTCCGCAGCCGCCCCAGCAGCCGGCCGTTAGGCCAGTCGGCGTGATACAAGACGATTTCCCGGACGAGCACGAAGCCTATGTGGTGTTCACCAGTGTAGCGGATGACCGGCACAGCAGGCGCCAACAGCAGCAACAAGTAAATGCGGTTGCATCAAGTACTCCAGAGTTCATGCATTGGTCCGAAAAGCCTATCAGTTGGAGCAGAGTTGATCACCTAGAGGTGATGCCGAGTCCAGGCTCCTACGCCTTGGTCTTAGGCGCCACACTTGCCACGGACAGGCGGGCCGCTTGCTTCTCGCGAGTACTGATAGACGGAGGCAGCAGTATCAACATCCTGTACAAGGATACGATGGAGAAACTAGGAATCAAGCGAAGACAGCTTCAGAACAGTCGGACTGTGTTTCACGGAATCGTCCCCGGCCTTTCCTGCTCGCTAATCGGCAAGATCCTGATAGATGTCCTCTTCGGAGACAAGGATCATTTCCACCGAGAGCCAATTTGGTTTGAGGTGGTGGACCTTGAAAGCCCATATCACGCATTGCTTGGCCGACCCGCCCTGGCCAAGTTCATGGTGGTACCCCACTACGCCTACCTCAAGATGAAGATGCCGAGTTCCAAGGGAATCCTAACCGTGTCCGGCGACTATAGGAAGTCGTCCACTTGCACGGCCGAAAGCAGTCGGCTGGCCGAGTCCTTGGTGATCGCAGCTGAGAAACGGCTTCTTGATCGTGTCGTGGCGATGGCCGGCAAGCAGCCCGAGTTATCGCCCGACCCCAAGGAGTCGGAAGCAGAAGGATCATTCAAGCCGGCCAAATTAACAAAGAAGATACCCTTGGACCCAGAGCACCCGGAGAGGTACGCTGTCATGGGCAGTGGCCTTGACAGCAAATAGGAAGGCGAGCTTGTCGATTTCCTCCGTGAGAATCACGACATCTTCGCATGGTCCCCCAAGGACATGCCTGGTGTCCCAAGGAAATTCGCCGAGCACAAGTTACATGTCCGATCTGATATGAAGCCCGTCAGGCGGCCCTTGCGCCGCCTGTCAGAAGAAAAAAGAAGAGTTGTTGGAAAAGAAATAGCTCGGCTCCTGGCGGCCGGCTTCATCATGGAAGTGTTTTTCCCAGAGTGGCTGGCAAACCCGGTACTGGTGCTGAAGAAGAACAAGCAGTGGTGGATGTGCATTGATTATACGAGCCTCAACAAAGCTTGCCCCAAGGACGCATTTGCTCTGCCGAGAATCGATCAGGTGATAGACTCCACAGCCGGATGCGAGCTATTGAGTTTCCTAGATCCATATTCAGGATATCACCAGATCAAGCTGAACCCGGCTGACAGACTGAAGACCACCTTCATCATGCCGTTTGGAGCCTTCTGCTACCTGACCATGACGTTCGGCTTAAGAAATGCCGACGCCACCTTTCAGTGTTGCATGCAGAAGTGCCTCCTGAAGCAACTCGGCAGAAATGCCCACGTCTATGTGGATGATGTACTGGTGAAGACGGAGAAGCATGGAACCTTGCTGGAGGACCTCAAGGAAACCTTTGAGAATCTACGCCGATTCCAGATCAAGCTCAACCCAGAGAAGTGCGTTTTTGGAGTACCAGCCGGCCAGCTCCTCAGTTTCCTGGTCTCCGAACGCGGCATAGAGTGCAATCCTGTGAAAATCAAGGCCATCGAGAGGATGGAAGCACCCAGACGACTGTTAGATGTGCAGAAGTTCACCGGCTGTTTGGCATCCATCAGCCGATTCATCAGTCGGCTGGGCGAGAAGGCTCTCCCCTTGTATCAGTTCATGAAGAAGACGACCTTCTTTGAGTGGACTCCCAAGGAGGACGAGGCTTTTCTCCAACTGAAGAAGATGTTGACTACTCCCCCTGTGCTGGCGGCTCCGACTCCCAAAGAGCCCATGCTCCTATACATTGCCGCCACCAGCCGAGTAGTCAGCACAGTCATTGTAGTCGAGCGCAAGGAGGAAGGGAAGGCGCTACCTGTCCAGAGACCGGTATATTACCTGAGTGAAGTACTGTCGACCTCCAAGCAGAACTACCCCCATTACCAGAAGATGTGCTACGGCGTGCATTTTTCCGCCAAGAAATTGAAGCCTTACTTCCAGGAGCATCCAATCACTGTGGTCTGTACAGCTCCGCTGGCCGAGATCATCGGAAGCCGAGATGCTTCTGGCCGAATGGCCAAATGGGCCATTGACCTGGCTCCCTACACCATCTACTACGAGCCTCGCACAGCCATCAAGTCGCAAGCACTGGCCGACTTCCTCGTCGACTGGGCCGAGACCCAGTATCTACCGCCAGCGCCCGACTCCACCCATTGGCGGATGCACTTTGACGGCTCCAAGATGCGCACCGGCTTGGGAGCCGGCGTCGTCCTCACTTCCCCCAAGGGTGACAAGCTCAGATATGCGCTGCAGATCCACTTCGCCGCCTCCAACAACGTGGCCGAGTACGAGGCGCTCATACACGGGCTCCGGCTTGCCAAAGAACTCGGCATTCGCCGGATCCTGTGTTATGGCGACTCTGACTTGGTAGTCCAACAATCATCTGGCGATTGGGATGCCAAGGACGCAAATATGGCGAGCTGCTGTTTCCTCGTCCAGCAGCTCAGCGGATACTTCGAGGGGTGCGAGTTCCTCCACGTGCCAAGGAACGACAACGACCAAGCAGACGCCTTGGCACGAATCAGCTCCACCCGCCAGGCAATACCATCTGGTGTCGCCCTCCGGCGCCTCCTCAAGCCTTCTATCAAGCCGTCACCAGAATCAGATTCAATCTTTGTGCCGGCTCCGCCTGAGGAAGACGGACCCAACTCCAAGAAGCACACAGTCGAAGCCGGCCCGGGGACTTCAGAACCCGGCCCGGGGACGGCAGTGGCAAAATCAAAGACTCCAGAACTCGGCCCGGGGACTGCCCCAGTCGGCCCCGGGACCTTGTCAAACCAGCAAGCGGCTGTGGACTCCAACCCGCCGCCTCCCAGTCCGGCCGCCCTTATCGAAGTCGCACTAGTGGTAGTTGAAGAAATAGCGGCACCTTCATGGGCCCATCCCATCCTCAGATTCTTAGTAAACAGAGAGCTGCGAACTGATGAAATCTTGGCCCGGCAAGTGCAACACCGTGCAGCAGCCTACACCATAGTCAACAGAGAGCTGGTCAGGTGCAGCGTTACCGGCGTCTTCCAACGCTGCGTCGAAGCAGAACAAGGCCAGGCAATCCTCAGAGACATCCATGAAGGCGAGTGCGGTCACCACGCGGCCTCCAGGGCACTCGTCGCCAAAGCCTTCCGGCATGGTTTCTTCTGGCCAACCGCCCTGGAAGAAGCCAAAGAGTTAGTCCAAAAGTGCAAGGGGTGCCAGATTTTCCATTCCAAGCCACTTCAGCTAGCTTCCGCACTCAAGACTATCCCCATCGCCTGGCCCTTTGCAGTCTGGGGTCTGGACATGGTAGGACCATTCAAGATGGCACGAGGTGGCTTGACTCACCTACTTGTCACAGTGGACAAGTTCACCAAGTGGGTGGAGGCGAAACCCATCAAGAAGTTGAATGGTCCGACTGCAGTGACCTTCATCGCTGACATCACAACTCGGTACGGCATCCCACACAGCATCATCACCGACAATGGCATGAATTTTGCCAAAGGCGCCTTGGCCCATTTCTGCGTGACACAAGGCATCCAACTGGACTTAGCATCCGTTGCCCATCCGCAGTCAAACGGCCAGGTGGAGCGAGCGAACGGCCTCGTCTTATCCGGCATCAAGCCTCGACTCGTCGTCCCGCTGGAGCAATCTGTCAGCTGTTGGCTTGAGGAGCTGCCAGCCGTCCTCTGGAGGCTGCGCACGACTCCTAACGAGTCAACTGGCTTCACACCCTTCTTCCTCGTCTATGGTGCCGAAGCCGTCATCCCAACGGACATAGAGTTCGACTCCCCACGAGTCACCATGTACACCGAGGAAGAAGTAGAAGAAGCATGACAAGATGGCGTCGATCTGCTGGAAGAGGGCCGGCTGTTGGCACTCAGCCGGTCCGGCATCTACCAGCAGAGCCTGCGTCGATACTACAACAGGAAGGTCAGGCCAAGATCTTTCCAAGAAGGCGACCTTGTGCTCCGGCTGATCCAGCGAACAGCCGGCCATCACAAGCTGTCGGCACCTTGGGAAGGCCCCTTCATCATCAGCAAGGTGCTAGGGAACGACGCCTACTATCTGATCGACGCTCAGAATCCCCGAGCTCGCAAGAGGGACGACTCCGACAAAGAGATAGAGCGCCCGTGGAATGCAAATCTTCTTCGAAGATTTTACAGTTGATGCAGTATGTATCGCACCACCCCTCTGTATTAAAGTATTAAGACTTTGGGCCCCCCGAGACGAGCTCGGGGACTGCCCCTTTTGTTATCTGTATGGTAAGAATTATGCCTTCGAGAACATCACTTTCCTTACAAGCCGCTTGGCACCGGGCCTGTCGGCCCGGGGACTCACCGCCTTGCTCTATGAAGAGCTTCCCGCAGTCAGACAAGTAGTGCGCGGTGCCCAATCCGCCTCCGGGAAAAGCCGCAGCTCGCAGAGCGACTGTGAGGCGAACAGGAGTAAGGAAGAACGGGCACCCACACGAAAAATGGCTAAGGACCTAAAGCATGAACATAGTGTAAGACGGCCTCCAGCATTTCTAAAGCAGAAAGCCGACTCATGAGTACCGGCTCGCCGTCTTTATTAGCCTTCTGTCAAGGACGGCCGACTCTTGTGTAGTCGGCCTGTTGCTTTCTATCCAACTTGCTAAAGAAACTCTAAACGGCCAAGTACTTGCCTTCCCAAAGTAGCCGAGCACTTGACCCAGCGACAGTCCGCAGAGCGGCTGTCCGACTGGCAAGGCAGGGACTAGGGGAAGGCGGCAAAGGAAAAAGCCTAAAGAGCAGTAAGCAAGGAAAGACGGAAATCGGATAAATATTTACATAGGCCCTTGGCCGAATCTTCGATTAGAAGTTCAAGATACACCCCGCGGGTGGAATTGTTCGAATCTAACAAGTTTTTCGAAAGATTACTAAGACAGACAAGAAGTGGCGAAAAAGGCAGCCTAGGAGGCGGCATCGGGGATCGGAGGATCGGAGGAGACGGCGGTGTTAGGCGCCGGGGCAGTCGGCTGGGCGGTCTCGGCTTGATCACCTCCGGCGGCAGTCGCCTTCTCTTGACGCGGCTCGTTGCTGGAGGCGCGGTCGAGCTGAGGCTGGCCGCCTGCTCTGTCTTCTGGCCCCTCCGCCTCGCCTTCATCCTCCGCCTCGTCCTCCTCCTCAGTGCTGGAGTCGATCACCTCCGCTGAATCTTCACCATACACCGGGTTCATCCCGAACCACTCTGGCGGCACTTCCTCGTCGCCTTCGGCCCACTCGGGGACGAAGACACTGGTGTCCATGTACTCGGCGATGGCCGATGCACGCTCGATAAGGGCGCCCTCCACGGCCTCCAGCTCGGCCTGGGCTTCTGACCGGAACGCGGCCAGACGGTCCAGGTCCAGCCCTGGATACCACGCCTTGACGAACTCCAAGGCCCAGCGCGCTCCGGCCCGGGCCGAGGAGCCCTTCCAAGCCTCAAGACGGCCGGCAGCGACCTCCAGCCAGTCGGCAGTTCGGCTGGCGGTGCGCAGAGCCGGCGTGCCTGGCCACAAGGCGGCAACCCCCTGGGCACCGGCACGTTGGAGCCGGCGCAACAGCCGGTAAGCCGGACGAATACGGGCTTCAATGCTCAGAAGCTGCTCTTCGACGGTTCGGGGGGCATTAGCGGCGATCTCCTCACCGTTTTCCCTTCGCGCCTCACGAGCAGCCTCGATGGCCAGAGGAACTGCCTACGAATGACCAGGGAAGAAGTCTGCCAAGACAAAAAAGAAGGAAGTCGAAAAATCAGAAGTCGGCGTGACACATAGTCGGAAGCCCGAAGAAGCGAAAGAAACTTACCATCAACGATATCCTCGATCTCGTGGAAGCCGGAGGTCAGCATCGCCTCCCTGTCAGTCCAGGAGGAGCGCTCGCTCTCGAACTCGGCCAGGAGTGCGGTCTCCCTCTTCTCGGCCTCGTCTTGCGCCTTCTTGAGCAGCTCCTTCTGCTCGGCCAGCTGCGCCACCAGCAGGTCGCGTTCTGTGGCGAGCTTGCCACACTCCTCCTCCTTGGCACGATGGGCGGTATTGGCCTCACCCAGCTGCTCCTGAAGAACGGCATTGGCTTCTGAGGAGCAAAAGAAGAGACAAAATAAGTCGTTAGCAAAAACGATCGCCGGGAAGATCCGGACCGACTGCTCAGTAGTTGGCCCGAATCTCGGGGACTACAGCCCGCGGGTGCGCCAGCGCACCCCCGCGAAGAAGAAGAACTCACTCCGGCTTTCCGACAAGTCGGCAGCCCGCTTGCTCAACTCCTCAACATTGCGGTTAAAGGCAGTGGCGCGGAGGTTGTGATAATCCTGCAATAAGTCATTGAAGACAAAGTTAGTGTTTGGAACTCGCCAGAGGGAGTTCCGAACCGCCTGCTCAGCAGCCGGCCCGGAACTCGGGGACTACACCCAGTGGATGCGCTGGCGCGCCCCCACAGAGAAACAAACAAGAATCCAAAGGGAAAGAAGCTTACTCGGACAGCCGTTCGTGCGGCCAGATGCGCTCTGGTGCAGGCTTGAAGGGCGTCGCCCTCGGCCCGCAGCTTCACCTGGACTTCCAGGAGTAGTTGATTTAACGGCCCGGTGCCGCCTCCGCGCACCCACCCGGTGGGCGCGGCGCTTGTGGCCTCGACGTCTAGGGTTGCCGAGCTGGCAGCGCCGGTCTCCCAAGGACGCGGCGCTGAGGTCGCCCTCTCAAGACGACGGCACACTAGCGAGGCGACTTGGAGAAGCAGCGGCGCCTCGGCCTCGTCCATGACCGGCGGCTCCGACTGACCCACCGGCTGTTTGCCGTGCGGCCTCCCAGACGGCAGTGGAGGCGGTGGTGGCGGCACGAGGGTGTCCGACATAGAAGCCTCACCGCCCTCCTTCTCCACGACGGGGTTCTCGGTGCCGGCCCCTCCGGTTTGCCCCGTGAACTCTGGAGGCGGCAGCGCAGACGATAGTGGGGGGACGAGCATCGCTGATCGGCGACGCGCGGCCTCCTCGGCACGCCGTCTCGCTGCGAGGGTAGCTTTGGCGTCCTCCAGCTTCTTCTGGGCAGAGGCGGCCGCCTTGTCGGCCTCCGCCTTCTCCAGACGTTCGGCTTCCTCCTCCTCGCGCTTCTCCCACGCGTTTCGCTTCGTCGCCTCCCGAAGGTCGGCGGCGGGGTCGGCCCGTCAAGTATTGGCGGACGTCTCCGCCGACCCCATGACGGAGGGGACGGCGACTCTCTCAAGGGAAAGAGGGGCCCTGGAGAAGATTGGAGGGAGCATAAAGGAAAACTCGGACGAGATTCGACAAAGGAAAATAAAAAAGCATAAAGACTTACGCAGAGACTAGAGGCGGCCTCCTCACTTCCCTTCGGAAGCGGTTGGCCTTCGCGGCCGCCTCCTTCCGTTTGGTCACGGCGGCCGCCCCCTTTATCTTCTTCAACTTGCTGCCAGGCGCACTCGGCCCGGCATGACGCCTCTTCAAACCACCCTGGCCGGCGGAGGAGCCGACCTTCGGCTGGTGGCGCGGGGCGACTTCCCCTTCGGCGGCGTCGTCGGTCCAGTTGGCGAAGGTGGCCGAAGGGCTGAAGTGGCCTTCCGCTCCTTCTCCCCCGCCTTCGGCGTCGGCTTCCATCGCCGCCGCCCCCAGGTCGGGGTCGTCGATGTCGCTCTCCGCACGGTCGGGAACATACTCGCGGGGCTGTCTCGTGGCGCCTACTGCGGGCTGCATAAGAGGATTCTAGCTCAGAATAAACCGACGAGAGTCAGAAGCGGAGTCGGCCGCCAAGAAGACAAAACAATAGGATGACGCGACTTACCACTGGTGGGGGATTGTCGCGCGAGTACGGCTCCTTGTCGAACTGCCAGTCCTCATCGAACTCGCAGTGCGCGATGTGGTTCACCAAGTTCGCCACCTCCTTGCGGGGCATCTCCTTGGTGCTCATCCGGCTTGGGTCTCGGAGGCCGCTCATCTGACAGATCAGGTGAGGCCGGCCTTGGAGCGGGAGAACTCGGCGCGCCACGAAGGCGGTCAGCAAGTCGGCTCCGACGAGATCCTCCGACTGTATCAAGACTCGGAGTCGCGCTACGGCGGCGGCTCCGGCTAGGGTCAGCGACTTGACTCGGTGAGACCAGCTGGGGAGCCTCCCAGTTAGGGGGGCAGCATTGTAGGGCGGCAGGTTGACCCAGTCGCCGTCGGAGGCGAGATTCTTCACGTAGAAGTACGAGCGCTGCCACATCTTCACCTACTTGATCAGTGCGATGGGAGGAAAGGGGTTGTCGGCCGTCGAGCGCCGCACCGCGATGTAGGCACCGCACTGAGCCGGCACGCCGGCGACGTGCGTACCAAGCTTAGAAGAGAAGAATTCTCCCCACAGCTTGATGATGGGGAGAACGCCGAGGAAACCTTCGCACAAGGTGGCGAAGGCGGAGAGCAACACCACCGTGTTTGGAGTAAGGTGGTGTGGTTGAAGGCTATGGAACTCCAGGAACGAGCGGAAGAAACCGCTCGCCGGTAGCCCCAGGCCGCGCATGAGGTGCGAGCGGAAGATGACCCGCTCGCCCTCCTCCGGCGCCGGCCGGATCTCCCCCTTCGGCGCGGCGCAGGCGCGCACGAGGTCCGCGCTGGGAAGGCGGCGAGTCCGGCGGAGGAACTCGATGTGTTCTTCTTCTACCTCCGAGCCGTCCCACACGCCGGAGCGCACGGCGGGAGCCGCGGCGGAGGAAGAGCTCATCGCCGCGCTATGGAGCGCTCTTGCTCAACGGTGGGGGCGAGACAGAGAGAGAAGGCAAGATGAGGTAGGGGAGCGGGGAAGAAGGTTGCGCGTGCTGTGCCGCTCCGCTTCCCCCCGCCTACTTATAGCCCTGTGGGCTAAGGAGCCGAGGGGGCGGGCGTGGGATTAACTGCGCGTGATGCCCCACGCCGCCCCACGGTTTACCCCATGAAGTTACTGTGCGCAGTAACAACGTGCGAAAACCAACCGTCCGCAGCCACAACGGATCCGTTCGTGTGCCGAGGCATGGTAGTGGCGGGCCCCGCCTGACGGCCCATCCCGTCGCGCGCGTGGGCAAGCAGACTGCCCTCTCCACATGGCGCCACGCGATAGGACCGCCCTGATGGCCGCGGGGAAGCGTATCAGGCACGCCGCCTGGTTTCCCGCCGCGACTTACGAGCTGCGGCTCTTCGCTAAAAAATCCGACTCTTGATAGTCGGCCCGAGGGAAGACGGCAGCCAAGTTCCAGAGTTCGCTCCTAGGAGGATGAAACTGTTGAAGCCCCATGATGTGGCGTCCGCTGGGCTTCCCCAGCTTCGGGGACTACTGTCGGAGTTATGGGCCACGGGTAGGCTAACCCGGGTCCCAGGATCTTTCAAGACATCGGGGCAGGCCGCGCCCGTCAAGCCGAGTCCCAGACGGCGACTCCGAGATAAGCCGACTCCAGGCTGGCGACCTCCAGAGAGCCCGACTCCAAGCTGGCGACCTCCAGAGGGGCCGGCATTGGAGAGTCGGCCCGTGACTCCTCCCTCGTCCCGAAGGACGATACGGGGTACGGTCACGGCATGGGAGTTCCTCCTCCCTGCTCACGAAGGGCCGGCATGGCTATAGTGGGCCGTATCACTGGAACATCTCCGGCGAGGCGCGGCACTTTTGCCATGCCTGCCCTACCTCAGCCACAGTGCACAGTACACTGTGCCCATGACGCCGGCCTGTACGACCCGAGGGCGGCGGGGCCGCCTGTTAGTGGGTGGGCCGAAGGCGGCCTGGGCGCCCGAAGACGGACCTAAGGGTGTCGGCCTCCCTGGAGTCGGTCGACTCCTCCCCAGGGCCCCACGAGCCATTAACCAGATAAGATGGGGAATGGCGACAGCGATCGCTCGATAGATGGCGGCACTGTTGCCACGACCCAATGACCAAGCCTGCGTCATCAGGAGTGCCGCTACAGCGTCGAGCCTGTCCGCGGGACCCGCCAGCCGGCGGGCCCTAGAAGCCGGCGGGAAGGACGGTGGCCTGAGAGACAGACGGCTGGGACCCGCGCCCAGCCGTATTACTATTGTACCCCCGGGGGGTAGGCCTATATAAACCCCCCGGGGCACCCATGCAAAGGGTTCGGACCTGAATAGAGATAGACCAGATAGCACGGGAGGAGAGAGCTAGCCTTGCCCTCTCCTGCCTCCCGAAACAGCTCTAGGAGCACCATTGTAGTCACCTTGCTTGAGTGATCATGCGGAGACCCCGCAGAGCAGCAGTAGGGGTGTTATCTCCTAGGAGAGCCCTGAAGCTGGGTAAGTTCCACCGGCGTGCATGTCTTTGCCTCATCCCGCTTCCAGGCACCAGCGACGTTCTACTCGCTCCCACCATGATAAGCCATCCTTTGGCATATGTCGTATCCAACCCACGACATTTGGCGCCCACCGTGGGGCGAGGTGCACCATCGTCCGGAGATCTGCTCTGGACGGGAACCCTCTTCCTTCCCGGCGAGCACAGCCAGCCCGGCACGCCGGATGGCGTCTGTGCCGACGCACTGCACGGCGCAGAGATCGCCTGTGCGGCCAGCTGCCTCGCCGATCTTATCGGTGAGGTTCGCCTCTCCGATGAGCCTGCGTCTGACGCAGGCACGAGTGTCCCCGAGAGCCTCCTCGCGGGCCTCCTCGACCAACTCCACGTCGCCGGCGAGCCTGCCGCGGACCTGGAGTCCATAGGATCCACCGACCCGATGCTGGTCGACTCCGACACTGTGCCGCTCGACGTGTTCCCCATCAACATGGTGGTATACGACGAGCCGCTCTCATACGCGGGGAGCGGCGGAGCACCGTCACTGAGGTCCTCGTCCACGAGCACGGCGAGCGCTCCGGCGAAGGAGCGCATGACCCGCTCGACGTGGCCCTGCGAGGCCTTGCAGCGCCGATTCCAGAAGACACCAACGCCGAGACGCTGGAGGCACTCCGCCTTCAGCTCGTCGAGGGCGCGAAGAAGCTGGCAAGCATGAGGCGCTTGTCAGAAGCTTACCAACGTAAGATGGATCGCGCCGTAGGCGGCTCGCCAGCTCCGACTGGGCCTAGCCGCCTAGGCGCGGTCCGATAGCGCGGCGCGGCAATCACCAACCTCTTCGGGGCTGATCGCCCTGTGTACGCCACGCCCACAGAGAATATCCATGCCGCCCAGGCGGCGGCAAACGAGCTCGACAACTTCGAAGGCGAAGAGCGTCGCATAATGACGGAGCAAGTTCAGCAGCTCCTCGACGCGGCCGCCGTGCAGAATGGTGCTGGCTGCCGCACCGAGGCGCTGCAGCGCCAAAACGACAACCCACCGCCTTGCCGAGACCAAGGTGCGACGTCTCGGACGCCGACTGGCGGGGCTCGTGGGAAGAAGGACAAGGAGCCGGCTGTCAGCCACAGTCGGACTCACATCACCATCGAGCGCGACCAAGACGGCCGCCCCAATGCCGTGGAACGGCGGGATGACTACCAGCCTCCCCCTCCTCACGGAGAAAGGCGAGTCTCCCCGACGCCCATGGAACATCCGACTCTCGGCGACCGCCTTAGCCGCCGAGAGGGAGTCGGAGAGAACGACGCCCACCACCGGATCGACCGACTCCACCGATCCCTCGCGCTGGAAGAAGAAGACGAGTTGGGTCCCCCCTGCTTTGGACCCCGCATCCGGGATGAGCCCTTTCCCAAAGGGTTCACGCTCCCCCAAGACACGCCCAAATATACCGGCACCATGAAGCCGGAAGATTGGTTGATCGACTACTCCACAGCTGTCAACATAGCGAACGGCAACAAGCGTGTTGCCGTAAGATATGTCTCTCTCATGCTCCAGGGCTCGGCCCGGACGTGGTTAAACAGTCTGAAGCCTCGCAGCATCAACAGTTGGGTTGACTTCACCGAGGCTTTTGATCGCAACTTCACGAGCACGTACAAGCGACCTCCCAAGCCACGCCAGCTCTCCTTGTGCGTGCAAGGCCCTGACGAGTCTACTCGCGACTACCTCACGCGCTGGGGCGAACTCCGGAACTCCTGCGAGGGCGTGCACGAGATGCAGGCCATCGAGTACTTTACTGCCGGGTGCAGAGAAGGCACCCTCAAGCACAAGCTCCTCTGCGACGAGCCGGAGACCCTCGACGAGCTGCTGATCACGGCGAACAAGTACGCCACGGCCGACTCCTCCATGAAGGCGGAGATCCGGGTCAGCACAACTGGCAAAGTCACCCCTCAGGCTCCAAGAACTCCGGCTGGAGACACCAGTCAGCGGCAATAGCAGAACGACCAGAAGCGCAAAGCCCCGCAGCCGACTTCCAGCAGTCGGCAAGTGGCGACAGCAGAAGACCAGCAATTGGAGGGACCGCCTCCGGTGAAGCAGCAGAAGGGCGGCAAGTCCAACTGGTTGCCGGCTTTCTCCTACGAGCAGACTCTGGATGGTCCCTGCAAGTTCCACAGCGGCGCGAAGCCGTCCAACCATACCACCAGGAAATGTCACTGGCTGACCAGAATCGCCAAGGGGGAGGGCTTGCCCCCTCCCCCTCCTGCTGGGCCGCCTCCTCCGCAGCTGCCCCAGTAGCCGGTCGTCAGGCCAGTCGGCGCGATACAAGACGAGTTCCCGGACGAACACGGAGCCTATGTGGTGTTCACCAGTGTAGCAGATGACCGGTGCAGCAGGCGCCAACAGCAGCAAGAAGTAAATGCGGTTGCATCAAGTACTCCAGAGTTCATGCATTGGTCCGAAAAGCCTATCAGTTGGAGCAGAGCTGATCACCCAGAGGTGATGACCAGTCCAGGCTCCTACGCCTTGGTCTTAGGCGCCACACTTGCCACGGACAGGCGGGCCGCTCGCTTCTCGCGAGTACTGATAGACGGAGGCAGCAGTATCAACATCCTGTACAAGGATACGATGGAGAAACTAGGAATCAAGCAAGACAGCTTCAGAACAGCCGGACTGTGTTTCACGGAATCGTCCCCGGCCTTTCCTGCTCGCCAATCGGCAGGATCCTGATAGATGTCCTCTTCGGAGACAAGGATCATTTCCGCCGAGAGCCAATTTGGTTTGAGGTGGTGGACCTTGAAAGCCCATATCACGCATTGCTTGGCCGACCCACCCTGGCCAAGTTCATGGCGGTACCCCACTACGCCTACCTCAAGATGAAGATGCCGAGTTCCAAGGGAATCCTAACCGTGTCCGGCGACTACAGGAAGTCGTACGCTTGCGCGGCCGAAAGCAGTCGGCTGGCCGAGTCCTTGGTGATCGCAGCTGAGAAACGGCTTCTTGATCGGGTCGTGGCGATGGCTGGCAAGCAGCCCAAGTTATCGCCCGACCCCAAGGAATGGGAAGCAGAAGGATCATTCAAGCCGGACAAAGAAACAGGGAAGATACCGTTGGACCCAAAGCACCCGGAGAGGTAAGCTGTCATGGGCACTGGCCTTGACAGCAAATAGGAAGGCGAGCTCGTCGATTTCCTCCGTGAGAATCGCGACATCTTCGCATGGTCCCCCAAGGACATGCCTGGTGTCCTGACGGAATTCGCCGAGCACAAGTTACATGTCCGATCTGATATGAAGCCCGTCAGGCAGCCCTTGTGCCGCCTGTCAGAAGAAAAAAGAAGAGTTGTTGGAAAAGAAATAGCCCGGCTCCTGGCGGTCGGCTTCATCATGGAAGTGTTTTTCCCAGAGTGGCTGGCAAACCCGGTACTGGTGCTGAAGAAGAACAAGCAGTGGCGGATGTGCATTGATTATACGAGCCTCAACAAAGCTTGCCCCAAGGACCCATTTGCTCTGCCGAGAATCGATCAGGTGATAGACTCCACAGCCGGATGCGAGCTGTTGAGTTTCCTAGATCCATATTCAGGATATCACCAGATCAAGCTGAACCCGGCTGACAGACTAAAGACTGCCTTCATCACGCCGTTTGGAGCCTTCTGCTACCTGACCATGACGTTCAGCTTAAGAAACGCCGGCGCCACCTTTAAGCGTTGCATGCAAAAGTGCCTCCTGAAGCAACTCGGCAGAAACGCCCACGTCTATGTGGATGATGTAGTGGTGAAGACGGAGAAGCGTGGAACCTTGCTGGAGGACCTCAAGGAAACCTTTGAGAATCCGCGCCGATTCTAGATCAAGCTCAAACGAGAGAAGTGCGTTTTTGGAGTACCAGCCGGCCAGCTCCTCGGTTTCCTGGTCTCCGAACGCGGCATAGAGTGCAATCCTGTGAAGATCAAGGCCATCGAGAGGATGGAAGCACCCAGACGACTGTTAGATGTGCAGAAGTTCACCGACTGTCTGGCATCCATCAGCCGATTCATCAGTCGGCTAGGCGAGAAGGCTCTCCCCTTGTATCAGCTCATGAAGAAGACGACCTTCTTTGAGTGGACTCCCAAGGCGGACGAGGCTTTTCTCCAACTGAAGAAGATGTTGACTACTCCCCCTGTGCTGGCGGCTCCGACTCCCAAAGAGCCCATGCTCCTATACATTGCCACCACCAGCCGAGTAGTCAGCACAGTCATTGTAGTCAAGCGCAAGGAGGAAGGCAAGGCTCTACCTGTCTAGAGACCGGTATATTACCTGAGTGAAGTACTGTCGACCTCCAAGCAGAACTACCCCCATTACCAGAAGATGTGCTACGGCGTGCATTTTTCCGCCAAGAAATTGAAGCCTTACTTCCAGGAGCATCCAATCACTGTGGTCTGTAAAGCTCCGCTGGCCGAGATCATCGGAAGCCGAGATGCTTCTGGCCGAGTGGCCAAATGGGCCATTGACCTGGCTCCGTACACCATCTACTACGAGCCCAGCACCGCCATCAAGTCGCAAGCGCTGGCCGACTTCCTCGTCAACTGGGCCGAGACCCAGTATCTGCCGCCAGCACCCGACTCCACCCATTGGCGGATGCACTTTGACGGCTCCAAGATGCGCACTGGCTTGGGAGCGCGTCGTCCTCACTTTCCCCAAGGGCGACAAGCTCAGATATGCGCTGCAGATCCACTTCGCCGCCTCCAACAATGTGGCCGAGTACGAGGCGCTCATACACGGGCTCCGACTTGCCAAAGAACTCGGCATTCGCCGGATCCTGTTTTATGGCGACTCTGACTTGGTAGTCCAACAATCATCTGGCGATTGGGATGCCAAGGACGCAAATATGGCGAGCTACCGTTTCCTCGTCCAGCAGCTCAGCGGATACTTCGAGGGGTGCGAGTTCCTCCACGTGCCAAGGAACAACAACGACCAAGCAGACGCCTTGGCACGAATCGGCTCCACCCGCCAGGCAATACCATCTAGTGTCGCCCTCCGGCGCCTCCTCAAGCCTTCTATCAAGCCGTCACCAGAATCAGATTCAATCTTTGTGCCAGCTCCGCCTAAGGAAGACGGACCCGACTCCAAGAAGCACACAGTCAAAGCCGGCCCGGGGACTTCAGAACCCGGCCCGGGGACGGTAGTGGCAAAATCAAAGACTCTAGAACTCGGCCCGGGGACTGCCCCAGTCGGCCCTGGGACCTTGTCAAACCGGCAAGCGGCTGCGGACTCCAACCCGCCGCCTCCCAGCCCGGCCGCCCTTATCCAAGTCGCACTAGTGGCAGTTGAAGAAATAGCAGCACCTTCATGGGCCCAGCCCATCCTCAGATTCTTAGTAAACAGAGAGATGCCAACTGATGAAATCTTGGCCCGGCAAGTGCAACGCCGTGCAGCAGCCTACACCATAGTCAATAGAGAGCTGGTCAGGCGCAGCGTTACCGGCGTCTTCCAATGATGCGTCGAAGCAGAACAAGGCCAGGCGATCCTCAGAGACATCCACGAAGGCGAGTGCGGTCACCACGCGGCCTCCAGGGCACTCGTCGCCAAAGCCTTCCGGCATGGTTTCTTCTAGCCAACCGCCCTGGAAGAAGCCAAAGAGTTAGTACAAAAGTGCAAGGGGTGCCAGATTTTCCGTTCCAAGCCACTTCAGCCAGCTTCCGCACTCAAGACTATCCCCATCGCTTGGCCCTTTGCAGTCTGGGGTCTGGACATGGTAGGACCATTCAAGATGGCATGAGGTGGCTTGACTCACCTGCTTGTCGCAGTGGACAAGTTCACCAAGTGGGTGGAGGCGAAACCCATCAAGAAGTTGAATGGTTCGACTGCAGTGACCTTCATCGCTGACATCACAACTCGGTACGGCATCCCACACAGCATCATCACCGACAATGGCACGAATTTTGCCAAAGGCGCCTTGGCCCGTTTCTGCGCGACACAGGGCATCCGACTGGACTTAGCGTCTATTGCCCATCCGCAGTCAAACGGCCAGGTGGAGCGAGCGAACGACCTCGTCTTATCCGGCATCAAGCCTCGACTCATCGTCCCGCTGGAGCGATTTGCCGGCTATTGGCTTGAGGAGCTGCCAGCCGTCCTCTGGAGTCTACGCACGACTCCAAACAAGTCAACCGGCTTCACACCCTTCTTCCTCGTCTATGGTGCCGAAGCCATCATCCCAACGGACATCGAGTTCGACTCCCCACGAGTCACCATGTACACCAAGGAAGAAGCAGAAGAAGCATGACAAGACGGCGTCGATCTGCTGGCAGAGGGCCGGCTGTTTGCACTCAGCCGGTCCGGCATCTACCAACAGAGCCTGCATCGATGCTATAACAGGAAGGTCTAGCCAAGATCTTTCCAAGAAGGCGACGTTGTGCTCCGGCTGATCCAGCGAACAGCCGGCCAGCACAAGCTGTCGGCACCTTGGGAAGGCCCCTTCATCATCAGCAAGGTGCTAGGGAACGACGCCTACTATCTGATCGACGCTCAGAAGCCCCGAGCGTGCAAGAGGGACGACTCCGGCAAAGAGATAGAGCGCCCGTGGAATGCAAATCTTCTTCGAAGATTTTACAGTTGATGCAGTATGTGTCGCACCACCCCTCTGTATTAAAGTATTAAGACTTTGGGCCCCCCAAGACGAGCTCAGGGACTTCCCCTTTTGTTATCTGTATGATAAGAATTATGCCTTCGAGAACATCACTTTGCTTACAAGCCGCTTGGCACCAGACCAGTCGGCCTGGGGACTCACCGCCTTGCGCTATGAAGAGCTTCCCGCAGTCAGACAAGTAGTGCGCGGTGCCCAATCCGCCTCCTAGCAAAGCCGCAGCTCGCAGAGCGACTGTGAGGCGAACAGGAGTAAGGAAGAATGGGCACCCACACGAAAAATGGCTAAGGACCTAAAGCATGAACATAGTGTAAGACGGCCTCCAGCATTTCTAAAGCAGAAAGCCGACTCATGAGTAGCCGGCTCGCCGTCTTTATTAGCCTTCTGTCAAGGACGGCCGACTCTTGGGTAGTCGGCCTGTTGCTTTCTATCCGACTTGCTAAAGAAACTCTAAACAACCAAGTAATTGCCTTCCCAAAGTAACCGAGCACTTGACCCAGCGACAGTCCGCAGAGCGGCTGTCCGACTGGCAAGGCAGCGACTAGGGGAAGGCGGCAAAGGAAAAAGCCTAAAGAGCAGTAAGCAAGGAAAGACGGAAATCGGATAAATATTTACATAGGCCCTTGGCCGAATCTTCGATTAGAAGTTCAAGATACACCCCGCGGGTGGAATTGTTCGAATCTAACAAGTTTTTCGAAAGATTACTAAGACAGACAAGCAGTGGCGAAAAAGGCAGCCTAGGAGGCGGCATCGGGGATCGGAGGATCGGAGGAGACGGCGGTGTTAGGCGCCGGGGCAGTCGGCTGGGCGGTCTTGGCTTGATCACCTCCGGCGGCAGTCGCCTTCTCTTGATGCGGCTCGTTGCTGGAGGCGCGATCGAGCTGAGGCTGGCCGCCTGCTCTGTCTTCTGGCACCTCCGCCTCGCCTTCATCCTCCGCCTCGTCCTCCTCCTCAGTGCTGGAGTCGATCACCTCCGCCGAATCTTCACCATACTCCGGGTTCATCCCGAACCACTCTGGCGGCACTTCCTCGCCGCCTTCGGCCCGCTCGGGGACGAAGACACTGGTGTCCGTGTACTGGGCGATGGCCGCTGCACGCTCGATAAGGGCGCCCTCCACGGCCTCCAGCTCGGCATGGGCTTCTGGCCGGAACACGGCCAGACGGTCCAGGCCCAGCCCTGGATACCACGCCTTGACGAACTCCAAGGCCCGGCGCGCTCCAGCCCGGGCCGAGGAGCCCTTCCAAGCCTCAAGACGGCCGGCAGCGACCTCCAGCCAGTCGGCAGTTCGGCTGGCGGTGCGCAGAGCCGGCGTGCCTGGCTACAAGGCGGCAACCGCCTGGGCACCGGCACGTTGGAGCCGGCGCAACAGCCGGTAAGCCGGACGAAGACGGGCTTCAATGCTCAGAAGCTGCTCTTCGACGGTTCGGGGGGCATTAGCAGAGATCTCCTCACCGTTTGCCCTTCGCGCCTCACGAGCAGCCTCGATGGCCAGAGGAACTGCCTGTGAATGACCAGGGAAGAAGACTGCCAAGACAAAAAAGAAGCAAGTCGAAAAATCAGAAGTCGGCCTGACACATAGTCGGAAGCCCGAAGAAGCGAAAGAAACTTACCATCAATGATATCCTCGATCTCGTGGAAGCCGGAGGTCAGCATCGCCTCCCTGTCAGTCCAGGAGGAGCGCTCGCTCTCGAACTCGGCCAGGAGTGCGGTCTCCCTCTTCTCGGCCTCGTCCTGCGCCTTCTTGAGCAGCTCCTTCTGCTCGGCCAGCTTCGCCGCCAGCAGGTCGCGTTCCGTGGCGAGCTTGCCACACTCCTCCTCCTTGGCACGACGGGCAGTATTGGCCTCGCCCGGCTGCTCCTGAAGAATGGCGTTGGCTTCTGAGGAGCAAAAGAAGAGACAAAATAAGTCGCTAGCAAAAAAGATTGCCAGGAAGATCCGGCCTGACTGCTCAGCAGTCGGCCCGAATCTCGGGGACTACAGCCCGCGGGTGCGCCAGTGCGCCCCCGCGAAGAAGAAGAACTCACTCCGGCTTTCCAACAAGTCGGCAGCCCGCTTTCTCAACTCCTCAACATTGCGGTTAAAGGCAGTGGCGCGGAGGTTGTGATACTCCTGCAATAAGTCATTGAAGACAAAGTTAGTGTTTGGAACTCGCTAGAGGGAGTTCCGAACCGCCTGCTCAGCAGCCGGCCAGGAACTCAGGGACTACACCCAGTGGGTGCACTGGCGCGCCCCCACAGAGAAACAAACAAGAATCCAAAGGGAAAGAAACTTACTCGGACGGCCGTTCGTGCGGCCAGATGCGCTCTGGTGCAGGCTTGAAGGGCGTCGCCCTCGGCCTGCAGCTTCGCCTGGACTTCCAGGAGCAGTTGATTTAACGGCCCGGTGCCGCCTCCACGCACCCACCCGGTCGGCGCGGCGCTTGTGGCCTCGGCGTCTAGGGTTGCCGAGCTGGCAACGCCGGTCTCCCAAGGACACGGCGCCGAGGTCGCCCTCTCAAGACGACGGCGCACTGGCGAGGCGACTTGGAGAAGCAGCCGTGCCTCGGCCTCGTCCATGACCGGCGGCTCCGACTGACCCACCGGCTGTTTGCCGTGCGGCCTCCCAGACGGCGGTGGAGGCGGTGGTGGCGGCACGAGGGTGTCCGACATAGAAGCCTCGCCGCCCTCCTTCTCCACGACAGGGTTCTCGGTGCCGGCCCCTCCGGTTTGCCCCGTGAACTCTGAAGGCGGCAGCGCAGACGATAGTGGGGGGACGAGCATCGCTGATCGGCGACGCGCGGCCTCCTCGGCACTCCGTCTCGCTGCGAGGGTAGCTTCGGCGTCCTCCACCTTCTTCTGGGCGGAGGCGGCCGCCTTGTCGGCCTCCGCCTTCTCCAAACGTTCGGCTTCCTCCTCCTCGAGCTTCTCCCGCGCATTTTGCTCCGTCGCCTCCCGGAGGTCGGCGGCGGGGTCGGCCCGCCGAGTATTGGCGGACATCTCCGCCGACCCCATGACGGAGGGGACAGCGACTCTCTCAAGGGAAAGAGGGGCCCTGGAGAAGATTGGAGGGAGCATAAAGGAAAACTCGGACAAGATTCGACAAAGGAAAATAAAAAGGCGTAAAGACTTACGCAGAGACTAGTGGCGGCCTCCTCACTTCCCTTCGGAAGCGGTTGGCCTTCGCGGCCGCCTCCTCCCGTCTGGTCGCGGCGGCCGCCCCCTTTATCTTCTTCAACTTGCTGCCAGGTGCACTTGGCCCGGCGTGACACCTCTTCAAACCACCCTGGCCGGCGGAGGAGCCGACCTTCGGCTGGTGGCGCGGGGCGACTTCCCCTTCGGCGTCGTCGTCGGGCCAGTCGGCGAAGGTGGCCGAAGGCTTGAAGTCGCCTTCTGCTCCTTCTCCCCCGCCTTCGGCGTCGACTTCCATCACCGCCGCCCCCAGGTCGGGGTCGTCGACGTCGCTCTCCGCGCGGTCGGGAACATACTCGCGGGGCTGTCTCGTGGCGTCGGCTGCGGGCTGCATAAGAGGATTCTAGCTCAGAAGAAACCGACGAGAGTCAGAAGCGGAGTCGGCCGCCAAGAAGACAAAACAATAGGGTGACGCGACTTACCACTGTTGGGGGATTGTCGCGCGAGTACGGCTCCTTGCCGAACTGCCAGTCCTCATCGAACTCGAAGTGCGCGATGTGGTTCACCAAGTTCGCCACCTCCTTGCGGGGCATCTCCATGGTGCTCATCCGGCTTGGGTCTCGGAGGCCTCTCATCTGACAGATCAGGTGAGGCCGGCCTTGGAGCGGGAGAACTCGGCGCGCCACGAAGGCGGCCAGCAAGTCGGCTCCGACGAGATCCTCCGACTGTATCAAGACTCGGAGTCGCGCTACGGCGGCGGCTCCGGCGAGGGTCAGCGGCTTGACTCGGTGAGACCAGCTGGGTAGCCTCCCAGTTAGGGGGGCAGCGTTGTAGGGCGGCAGGTTGACCCAGTCGCCGTCGGAGGCGAGATTCTTCACGTAGAAGTATGAGCGCTGCCACATCTTCACCGACTTGATCAGCGCGATGGGAGGAAAGGGGTTGTCGGCCGTCGAGCGCCGCACCGCGATGTAGGCTCCGCACTGAGCCGGCACGCCGGCGACATGCGTACCAAACTTAGAAGAGAAGAATTCTCCCCACAGCTTGATGGTGGGGAGAACGCCGAGGAAACCTTCGCACAAGGTGGCGAAGGCAGAGAGCAACACCACCGTGTTTGGAGTAAGGTTGTGCGGTTGAAGGCTGTGGAACTCCAGGAACGAGCGGAAGAAACCGCTCGCCGGCAGCCCCAGGCCGCGCATGAGGTGCGAGCGGAAGATGACCCGCTCGCCCTCCTCCGGTGCTGGCCGGATCTCCCCCTCCGGTGCGGCGCGGGCGCGCATGAGGTACGCGCTGGGAAGGCGGCGAGTCCGGCGGAGGAACTCGATGTGTTCTTCTTCTACCTTCGAGCCGTCCCACACGCCGGAGCGCGCGGCAGGAGCCGTGGCGGAGGAAGAGCTCATCGCCGCGCTATGGAGCACTCTTGCTCAACGGCGGGGGCGAGAGAGAGAGAAGGCAAGAAGAGTTAGGGGAGTGGGGAAGAAGGGTGCGCATGCTGTGCCGCTCCGCTTCCCCCCGCCTACTTATAGCCCTGTGGGCTGAGGAGCCGAGGGGGCAGGCGTGGGATTAACTGCGCGCGATGCCCCACGCCGCCCCACGGTTTACCCCACGAAGTTACTGCGCGCAGTAACAACATGGGAAAACCAACCGTTCGTGGCCACAACGGATCTGTTCGTGTGCCGAGGCATGGTAGTGGTGGGCCCCGCCTGACGGCCCGTCCCGTCGCGCGTGTGGGCAAGCAGACTGCCCTCTCCACATGGCGCCATGCGATAGGACTGCCCTGATGGCCGCGGGGAAGCGTATCAGGCACGCCGCCTGGTTTCCCACCGTGACTTACGAGCTGCGGCTCTTCGCTAAAAAATCCGACTCTTGACAGTCGGCCCGAGGGAAGACGGCAGCCAAGTTCCAGAGTTCGCTCCTGGGAGGATGAAACTGTTGAAGCCCCACAATGCGGCGTCCGCTGGGCTTCCCCAGCTTCGGGGACTACTGTCGGAGTTATGGGCCACGGGTAGGCTAACCCGGGTCCCAGGATCTTTCAAGACATCGGGGCAGGCCGCGCCCCTCAAGCCGAGTCCCAGACGGCGACTCCCAGATAAGCCGACTTCAGGCTGGCGACCTCCAGAGAGGCCGACTCCAAGCTGGCAACCTCCAGAGGGGCCAGCGTTGGAGAGTCGGCCCGTGACTCCTCCCTCGTCCCGAAGCACGATACGGGGTACGGTCACGGCGTGGGAGTTCCCCCTCCCTGCTCACGAAGGGCCGGCATGGCTACAGTGGGCCGTATCACTCGAAGATCTCAGGCAAGGCGTTGAACTGTTGCCATGCCTGCCCTGACCTCAGCCACAGTGCGCAGTACACTGTGCCCACGACGCCGGCCTGTACGACCCGAGGGCGGCGGGGCCGCCTGTCAGTGGGTGGGCCGAAGGCGGCCTGGGAGCCCGAAGACGGACCTGAGGGAGTCGGCCTCCTCCTCCCTAGGGCCCCACGAGCCATTAACCAGATAAGATGGGGAATGGCGACAGCGATCGCCCGACAGACGGTGGCACTGTTGCCATGACCCAATGACCAAGCCTGCGTCATCAGGAGTGCCGCTACAGCGTCGAGTCTGTCCACGGGACCCGCCAGCCGGCGGGCCCCAGAAGCCGGCGGGAAGGACGGTGGCCTGAGAGATAGACGGCTGGGACCCGCGCCCAGCCGTATTACTATTGTACCCCCGGGGGGTAGGCCTATATAAACCCCCCGGGGCACCCATGCAAAGGGTTTGGACCAGAATAGAGATAGACCAGATAGTACGGGAGGAGAGAGCTAGCCTTGCCCTCTCCTGCCTCCCGTGTCAGGACCCCGACTCAATGCCACATAGATCTAGCATGTAACACTTCATATTACTTTGCGGCCTCACGCACGGTATTCCCACGGGTGTCGCCTTACCTTTACCCGGGACCGTTTGCGCCTTTTGGCACACGTATATGACAGTGTCGCTAGCATCCATATGATAAGGAGCCCGGGCTGACATGGCTAGTCGTAAACCCAAAGTGGCACAAACTTACAGGGACAGGCATCCATGACCCAGCATCGAACGTGTCGGTCATCAGCGAGTGAATCCAGGCTGTAGCACTGGGCTAGGAGGACTCCGGTGAACCGGGCTGTAGCGGGCTAACAGGACTCCGGTATTCATCGCGTGACATTTCCCCGAAGGGACAGACACAGGAACAAAGAAGGACACATGCCGGCCAGCCTAAGTGTTCCGAAGCAGTAGCAAGCTACGATGGCTCGGTGGAAACACTAGGAGACATTTCCCGGTAAGAGAGGCTACTAAAGATAAACAACTAGATAGTCAGATCCCACACATACCAAGCATTTCAATAACATACACACAATATGCTCGATATGTGCAATACAACATGGCATCACAAAATGACTCTACGACTCAAGTAGTTTATTCAATAGGCTCCGAGGAGCGAGACATTACAAACATGGGTCTCATGACCCAACAATCAGAGCATACAAGTCAAAGCACAAGCGGAAGCTATCATGTCTGAGTACAGACATCTATAAATGAAAAAGGCTGAGAAGCCTGACTATCGATCAGATCCTGCCGAGGGCACAAGATCGTAGCTGAGGTATCAAGCTAAACGTCGAAGTCCAAGCGGAACTACTAGTGAGACTGAAGTCTCTCTGCAAAAACATAAAATAGGCAAACGTGAGTACAAATGTACCCAGCAAGACTTACATTAGATCTATCTACACATGCATCATTATCAACAAAGGGGATGGTGGAGTTTGACTGCAGCAAGCCAGCTTTGACTCGGTGGCTATCCTGAACTACGACTGCAAGTAACTCTTTTGAGGTGGCGCACACGCGTCCACATATTCACCATATCAATACACCACTATGGATCCGCTCCCGTCTCCCTACGAGAACGCCATCCATAGCACTCACGCTTATCTTGCGTATTTTAGAGTATCCACTTTCACTTGTCTATGAACTGATATAAGCAACCCAGAAGTCCTTTACCGCGGACACGGCTATTCGAATAGATGATGTTAACCCTGCAGGGGTGTACTTCTTCATACATGTTTCCACCACTTAGCGTCTGCACACGACATGTGCTCAGCAGACTTCAAGCGAAAGCCGACGTGGGTGTAGACCACGACCTACCTAAACACTCAAGTCCCTAGTCCAGGTTTATCGCCTATTCGGGTTCCATCCATGAGGAGATCCGGCCGGAGTTTCGCTCACAGCCCCAAACGATGTGAACAGGGTTCCCGAGATACCAAACGGGCATCCGGTACACTGTGCCACGTGCCTACCGCATCACAGCCCACCCCTACGGTCAGCGCTGTCCACGGCCTCCAGCATACTACAAACACCAGAAACTACTTGCAACTCCTGGACAGAGGACGAGGGTGAATAAGAAGTCGAGCGGGGTCATATTTCAGGGCCCAATGTATGGTAGTAGCTGAATCATGGATCACAAACACAGAACTCAGTTCCTAAGGACGGCTGCAATGAGACAACCCACCATGTACTCCTACATGGCCTCTCACCGACACCTTTACCAAATCGTGTTCACACACTTAGCTCACACACAGTAGGACATGTTCACACGCCTCTGATTCATCCCCGATGAAGCAGACCTGACACAACTCTAAGCAATAGCAGGCATGACAAACAAGCATGAATGAGTAGGCACAACAGGGCTCAAACAACTCCTACTCATGCTAGTGGGTTTCATCTATTTACTGTGGCAATGACAGGTCATGCAAAGGATAAAGGGGTTCAACTACCGCAGCAAATAACAGTTGAATCGATGTTGTCCTAATGCAGTAAGAGAGCAGGAGCGAGAGAGTGGGATTTTATCGGAATGAACAAGGGGGTTTTGCTTGCCTGGCACTTCTGAAGATAACATTGAGTCTTCATCAGTGTCAATGATCACATCATCGGTATCACGTCTATCGAGAGGGGACAAATACCGGCAACACAGAAGGGAACACAATCAATGCAATGCACAATATGATGCATGATCATGACATGGCAAAATGAATGTGTTTTGAGCTAATGCAACTAAAACCAGATTAAATGAAGTTGCTTTGAATCCAAGATTCAAATTCAAACTCCATATGTGGATATTTAAATGCCCTTTATATGATTTGTGCTAAACAGCAGCTATAAGTTGTTCTAACATGCATGAAAATGGTACAGATGGATTCCTTGAATTTTTCTGATAATTTTTCATATATAATTTATTTCATTTGGAGTTACGGTTAATTTTCTATGATTTTTAGAAGTTATAGGCATTTTCTGGAATTTCAGAATTAAATTAAATCCAGAAAACATTACTGTGTCAGCATGACGTTGGCATGACGTCAGCAAGTCAACAGGGGCCGGCTCGGGTCAAACCTGACCAGTGGGGCCCACTAGTCAGTGACTACGGCTAATCCTAATATAATTTAAACCTAACCTAGTTTAATTAGTCGGCCCGGGCCCGCATGTCAGTGAGTCAGTGGCTTAATTAAACTTAGTTATTAATTTAACCAAAGGTTAGCAGGGGACGGGCCCACACGTCAGTGACCCAGGGGGGTCAAATCCCTGGTCAACCCGGCTAATCCACCGGCGTCTAACCGCCGGCAACGACCAGACGCGGTGGTGGCTCGCCGGAATGGCTGCTCCGGCGCCCATTCGACGCGCGGAGGGGTTCTACAGGGAGCTCGAGCTCGTGCGCATCCAATGGAGCAAGCCAGAGGAGTTGGGGTTGGCTGTGGCGTCGGCAGCGGCGAGGGAGGCGGCGGCCGGAGTTCGGGCGAGGTCGGGGTTGGCGTTAGGGGGCACGGGAGGGGAAGCTAGTGTGTGTGTTAGGTTCCTGGTGAGGTGTGGAGCACGTTGCCGTGCTCGGTAGCTAGCTCCGGTGGCTCTGGCCTTGTCCGCGTCATCGCCGGCGGCGAGGAGCTCACGGCCCCGGTGGAAAGGGCGGCTAGCGTGCGGGAACGAGCGCGGGGAGGAGGGGAAATGGAAGAGGAGCTCACATAGACCCTGTAGAGGTGGACGGCGAGCTTGAGGGAGGCCGGACGGCGACGAATTTGACGACGGCGATCCTCGGTGGCGGAGGAGGGGAAAAGGCGTCGGGGCGGTGCTTCGGGGCTCTTCCGGTCACGTGGCTCGGTGAGGGGGTTGGCGACGAGGTGCAGGAGCTCGGGAGCACGTCAGGGAGGAGAGGGGGTGGCGGTGGCCGCGAGGGAGCTCGTCGGTGGCGGCGGCTCCGTTCGGTCCGGGCGAGAGAGAGGGAGCAGAGGAGAGAGGGGATGCAGCGGGGGAGGAAGAGGAGCGAGGGGACACGAGGCCTCGTCGTGGCGTTGCTAGGGAGGCCGGGGGGAAGCAGGAGGTGGCCGGGAAGCAGGAGGTGGCCGGGGCGCGTGGCCGCGCGCGCCGGGCGCGTGCCCGTCCTCCTGGCAGGGAGGAAGACGACAGGGGAGGAAGTGGAGATGGGTTGGGCCGGCTGGGCCGCGCTGGAGGAGCTGGGCCAGGTAAGTGGGCTGAGGTGAGCGCCAGGTAGTCCTCTGTTCTGTTTTTTTTTTTCTGTTCTGTTTATTTTTTATTTAATTTATTTTGCCACTGTTTTGAATTTAAAATAATTCAAACAATGCCAAAACTCCTTTGAATATTTTATATTGCTAGATGGACTTTTCCAAAAGCTTATAAAATATTCCAGGGGTATTTGAAATTATATTCTAATTATATGAATATAATTCAAATTCAAATAGCTAATGAATTAAATCCAAAGTCCCAAAAATAAATCCTTAAAAATGTTCAATATTTTGGTTGGGACCAGAACCCTTACCAAAAATTATCAAACATTTAAGAAGAGCATTTTGGTGCAATGAATGAGATTTCTAGGGTTTTTGCCCCTCTTTTATTTAAGTTTGTGAGGCTTCCAAAATTCCCTCAGTTCAAATTTACAGAATTTAAACATGATGCACACATGAGCTAGCCTAGAGCACTACCGGCAGCTAGGGATGTGACAACTCACCCCCACTAAACAAGAATCTCATCTCGAGATTCAAGCGTAGAGTAAGATGAAGGGGAAATGCAAACTAGTATAATCTTCACGATCCAGGTTGCACTTCGAATGAACGTTGATTCGTTCAGCATTATTGTCTTGAAGTCTTGCCTTGAAAAATCCTGTCAACATGACATGGAGGTAAGAAGGAGACTCTAGAAGGGTCGATCTTCTCGAAGATCGAACAACTCACGGAATAAGACATAGGACCATCTCTCGGGTTGAGACACGCGATACACCTCAAGAGGGGTGGGAAGAAACGGATGATGAAGGTTCACTAGGTGGACAACAATTTCACGCTTAAGAAGGTGGTAAACGATTGTCAACGTAGCGAGGAGTTGAGTTGCCATGATACCATAACGATACACCTTAGGGAAGGTGACTCGTAGAGATATTCCCTTAAGTGGCAAAAAGAATTACTTTTGATTCAGAGATCATTGAAACTCTTTAAACCAGCCTAAGACAATTCTCGAGCGATCGTTTGGAGGGGGTCGGTAGAATGGCATACTCGGACTTGGATGATGTGGATTACCTTGTTGAAGACAACGTAATGGATGAATTTGCTTATCACCGGAAATGGAAGAGACCCATGGTAGAATGACACATTGGCGGTGCAAGCTAGGAGCAAAATGCAAATGCTGGGAATGATTCTGGTAACTGGGGAAAAACCCAACAACAGAGAGTGAATTCACTGTTTGAAAAGATCATAGCATTGCCGAGGAAACTGAGGGCAAACCCAGTTGGTGCCGATGATAACACCTAGCGCTTGTGCGTGCTCTCAAGAACTTGAGCATTTTCACATTCATCAAGGTTTTACCAATATCCGTGTCAAGGATCCTGGCAACACAACTTGCTACCACGATGAATGATGATGGATGATGCAGATGCATAGGAAGATAACATCAACTCAGATTTCACCCTAGCGAGGCCAAGGAAACAAAATCTGGATGAACGACCGAGAGACATTTAGCACTCCTCTTCCAGTGTTCTCCTTGACGTGCTAGTGTAACCCATTCATAGACATGGTTTGATAACTAGAACATCAAGTAAAGGTCGGACTTCGGAAGCAATAGAATCCATAAGGAATAGTTACGGAGGTAAATCCTACGAAATCCTTATGGGGAGGTGGCCAACTTCCCCAAACAAGATACTAGAATAATAGGTCTTCCGGCTGGGTGTGTTGGCCACGACATCCACTTTACCGGTTATCGAGGGACCATTATTATAGTTCTTGGGAAATGTTCCAACCATCATATCTGCCTGAGACTTAGATCTGGTTGGTGTCAGGATATTCCAGACTCATCGAGTCTAGGAAGAAAAATGAAATTTTGCAACACAAATCGACGAGATGACGTTGCGAGATTCTCGGGGAATGAACTACGATAGTAAGCTCCAAAACATGAGCTGGTTCTGCTACAAACATGTGAACACGTTGTCCCAGACAAACATGACCACGTGGTAGCCTTATAATAAAACACTACCGAGTTCAGGTGGGGAACCATCAACGAGGATATCAAAATCCTTGCATAAGGCATGCTCTTAAGAAGGAACTTCTTCTCCTTGAACAAATCAATCAGTGGCTTGGTGTGCTCGGAACACATATAGAATGAAGGTTGCAAGTCTCCAGACCACAGAATACTTCGCACGTATGCATGACTGACTTGGGATGATTCCAGAGGAAGCAAAACTAACTTTCTCAAATCCACGGCGGCAACTTTCACCAAATGCACGTGTATAAGAGGAAGTCACTCCTTTCATCAAACAAATACTTCATGAGCTAGCATGAAGATAATGCTTTCAAAAGTTTCCAACACTAACTTATTGTCCAACAAGATCTTGGAGAAGATAAAATGATGTTGATGGGCTCAACAACAAATCATCGAGATTTCCATGAAGATGGAATTCCACGACTTGGTGAACAAGGTGATAGCATTGGTCAGACCAAAGATGTAGTGGTGTATGCTCGAGGGATCAACCACGAGTAAGACAACATTACGAATATCGTTGGTTCGGATTTGATTTGAGAATAGCCCATACTCAAATCAAAGTTTTGGCAAGACAATAGCTCCAGCAACTGGTCTCAAGGATCAATTGATGAAGACACCATCTTTCTTCAACACACACACACACAAGAATATCCCTTTGGAACGAACTAAGTCAGGCAAGCTTTTATCTTCCAACTCTCCAAGTTGTTGTTTAGCTTATCCAACTAGCTCAGGGTATCCAACACGGATTCTCGGAGAAGGGGTGGTTTACAGGAATAAACCAACTTGATCACGAACTCAACATAGCGGTCAGGTGACAACCTGGTAATACTTCTGAGAAGATATTCAGAAAATCACGAACCACCGGTATGTTACTAAGCTCGAGAACAATCTTGCTTTTCAGGGCAAGACGATATGATCAATAGAGCAAGGATTTGACAAAATCCTAACTCATCAATCGAAATGTGCACCAGGAAGATGGACAAGGTAGCACGATCAATCTTAGAATGATGATTCAAGAACCAACACGTTAAGAATGAGGTTATTGTCCATTTAACTACCAAGCAACAAGGTTGCTAGGAGTATTGATTTCACACATCACAATTCATTTGTCGGTATTCCGGTTGCATCAACACGAGGACCGAGGAATGACAATGATGGCAAGAAGTATCACTTTACCAAGAGTTCATAGGATGGTGTGCAATTCCTACAATAATCCCGATATAAAAGATGGTAATACTCCAAGGTAGAACAGGGCAAAAGCTGGATTGGCATTTTGATCTGCGGAGTACAATTGTTTTGACCCAATCCTAGATATGGAAGAGGTACTGGAGTTTGTTTCTCCTAGTCATTCTGGAATAGAATGGCTTGACGGACCACAAGAGTAATAGGCATGCACGCATACTCTTGACTATCAAATGTTAGACCAGGGTTAGAGGACAACTAAAAGGGGCAACTCAAAAGAACATATAACTTTTTGAGTTGTGGATGCATAGATTAGTATGTCGAGCCAAGTTCAACATAATTCTTCCGGATAACCCATGCAGAAAGGTTGAGCTGGCAGAGTCACAATATAGCATGGAAAACTCATCAAGAGCACTCTGGTTGTGATCGTTCAGTTCAACGAGGAACTTCTGCCATAAGTAGTTCATGGTATTTGGAAGAAGAAGATACCACGGACTTCAAGGACTATCGCAAAGGTTACTAATAACCTAAGGGAGCTAGCAATTACTATCAACATGAAGTAAGTAGGGTGAATCTCGGGTTCAAAACCCAAGGAGTAGAATACCTACTACTAAGTGGCATCACGGGATGCTTTCGAGAATAAAAGCCAGAATCATCACACTGGGACACAAAACATGGCTAGACTACTAGATGATCCCCTGAGACACCTAGGGTCATAATAATAACTCCAACATAAAGGTCGAGGCAGTAGAGTACCTCAACTCAACAATTTGTGTGATTAACCTGGCCTAAAAGACATTGAAACCAGAGGAAAAGGATTTTGCAAATGCATCAGACTCTTTGGAAACCTGGGATGACTCAGACAGCATAACGGCTGTAAATGCTCAGAGAAGATTTGAGACATTCACAAAAATGGTGGCACAACCACTCAGAAGCACAATATCAAGGTCTCGAGATCAATAATTAACATACAGAGGTAGAAACTGAACTGAGGCTTAATCCAACAATCTTATAAGTCTACGGATTAGTAACACGTGATCCTGATGGAAAGAAGAGATAGCCTAGTTCTTAATCCCCGTAGAAGAGAAGATGATGACTCAGATCAGAGGGCCATGAGGTATAAGGAGTAAAAGGAGCCTTACGTTCCATCCCACAATCAATTCCCTTATATAACTAAGAATTTCTAGACTCAACTTCGACCAGTTTGGCTTGGTAATCCTACAGGCAGTCAAGCTCTGATACCAACGCTGTCAGGACCCCGACTCAATGCCACATAGATCTAGCATGTAACACTTCATATTACTTTGCGGCCTCACGCACGGTATTCCCACGGGTGTCGCCTTACCTTTACCCGGGACCGTTTGCGCCTTTTGGCACACGTATATGACAGTGTCGCTAGCATCCATATGATAAGGAGCCCGGGCTGACATGGCTAGTCGTAAACCCAAAGTGGCACAAACTTACAGGGACAGGCATCCATGACCCAGCATCGAACGTGTCGGTCATCAGCGAGTGAATCCAGGCTGTAGCACTGGGCTAGCAGGACTCCGGTGAACCGGGCTGTAGCGGGCTAACAGGACTCCGGTATTCATCGCGTGACATTTCCCCGAAGGGACAGACACAGGAACGAAGAAGGACACATGCCGGCCAGCCTAAGTGTTCCGGAGCAGTAGCAAGCTACCATGGCTCGGTGGAAACACTAGGAGACATTTCCCGGTAAGAGAGGCTACTAAAGATAAACAACTAGATGGTCAGATCCCACACATACCCAGCATTTCAATAGCATACACACAATATGCTCGATATGTGCAGATACAACATGGCATCACAACATGACTCTACGACTCAAGTAATTTATTCAATAGGATCCGAGGAGCGAGACATTACAAACATGGGTCTCATGACCCAACAATCAGAGCATACAAGTCAAAGCACAAGCGGAAACTATCATGTCTGAGTACAGACATCTATAAATGAAAAGGGCTGAGAAGCCTGACTATCGATCAGATCCTGCCGAGGGCACAAGATCGTAGCTGAGGTATCAAGCTAAACGTCGAAGTCCAAGCGGAACTACTAGTGAGACTGAAGTCTCTCTGCAAAACATAAAATAGGCAAACGTGAGTACAAATGTACCCAGCAAGACTTACATCAGATCTATCTACATATGCATCATTATCAACAAGGGGGTGGAGGGGTTTGACTGCAGCAAGCCAGCTTTGACTCGGTGGCTATCCTGAACTACGACTGCAAGTAACTCTTTTGAGGTGGCGCACACGAGTCCACATATTCACCATATCAATACACCACTATGGATCCGCTCCCGTCTCCCTACGAGAACGCCATCCATAGCACTCACGCTTATCTTGCGTATTTTAGAGTATCCACTTTCACTTGTCTATGAACTGATATAAGCAACCCAGAAGTCCTTTTCCGCGGACACGGCTATTCGAATAGATGATTTTAACCCTGCAGGGGTGTACTTCTTCATACATGTTTCCACCACTTAGCGTCTGCACACGACATGTGCTCGGCAGACTTCAAGCGAAAGCCGACGTGGGTGTAGACCACGACCTACCTAAACACCTAAGTCTCTAGTCCAGGTTTATCGCCTATTCGGGTTCCATCCATGAGGAGATCCGGCCGGAGTTTCGCTCACAGCCCCAAACGATGTGAACAGGGTTCCGTGACACCAAACGGGTGCCCGGTATACCCGGCCACGTGCCTACCGCATCACAGCCCACCCCTACGGTCAGCGCTGTCCACGGCCTCCAGCATACTACAAACACCAGAAACTACTTGCAACTCCTGGACAGAGGACAAGGGTGAATAAGAAGTCGAGCGGGGTCATATTTCAGGGCCCAATGTATGGTAGTAGCTGAATCATGGATCACAAACACAGAACTCAGTTCCTGAGGACGGCTACAATGAGACAACCCACCATGTACTCCTACATGGCCTCTCACCGCTACCTTTACCAAATCGTGTTCACACACTTAGCTCACACACAGTAGGACATGTTCACACACCTCTGATTCATCCCCGATGAATCAGACCTGACTCGACTCTAAGCAATAGCAGGCATGACAAACAAGCATGAATGAGTAGGCACAACAGGGCTCAAACAACTCCTACTCATGCTAGTGGGTTTCATCTATTTACTGTGGCAATGACAGGTCATGCAGAGGATAAAGGGGTTCAACTACCGCAGCATGTAACAGATGATTCGGTGTTGTCCTAATGCAGTAAAAAGAGAGCAGGAGCGAGAGAGTGGGATTTTATCGGAATGAACAAGGGGGTTTTGCTTGCCTGGCACTTCTGAAGATAACATTGAGTCTTCGTCAGTGTCAACGATCGCATCATCGGTGTCACGTCTATCGAGAGGGGACAATTACCGGCAAATACAGAAAAGACACGATCAATGCAATGCACAATATGATGCATGCTATGACATGGCAATATGAATGTGTTTTGGGCTAATGCACCTAAAACCAGATTAAATGAAGTTGGTTTGAATCCAAAATTCAAATTCAAACTCCATATGGGGTTATTTAAATGTCATTCACTTCATTTGTCCTAAACAGTAGTGATAAGTTGTTCTAACATGCATGAAAATGGTACAGATGGATTCCTTGAATTTTTCTGATAATTTTTCATATATAATTTATTTAATTTGGAGTTACGGTTAATTTTCTATGATTTTTAGAAGTTTTAGGCATTTTCTGGAATTTCCTGAATATTTAGAATTAAAATAATTCCAGAAAATGAATTATGGCGTCAGCATGACCTCATGCTGACCTCAGCAGGTCAACGGGCGGTCCAGGTCAAACCTGACGTGTGGGGTCCACACGTCAGTGACACAGGGGCTAATCCCGCGTTGACCCGGGCTTTGACCCACTACGGGGCCCACTGTCAGTGGCTGTGGGGGGGTGTTTAGAGCGTCATTAGTGCTAATTAGGCGTGCCACGTCGGCAGTCGCCGGAGTGTCGCCGGCGACGACCACGGCCGACAGCGGAGGTGCGCCGTGCGCTCGCTACGGAGCACCATTTGACGTGCGGTTTGCTCCTACGGGTTCCTGGGAGGAAGGCGCATCTAAAGAGGTAAGTGACAGCAGCTGGGGTGGCCGGAGCTGCCGGCGGCGAGCTCCTTTGCGGCTGCCGGAGTTCGGGCAATCTCGGGGTCGGGGTTAGGAAGCACGGCAGGAGGAGCTGGGGCGTGCTACGGACTCCTGAGATCACGATGAGCACGTCAGTGGGCTCGGATACGAGCTGGGGTGGAAGAATGGACTGACTCAGATCAGAATGTCATAAGGTATAAGGAGTAAAAAAAGAGCCTTACGTTCCAACCCACAAACAATTCCCCTACATATAACTAAAGAATTTCTAGACTCAACATCGACCAGTTTGGCTTGGAGAACCTACAGGCAGTCCGGCTCTGATGCCAACGCTGTCAGGACCCCGACTCGATGTCACATCGATCTAGCTGGTAACACCTCATATCACTTTGCGGCCTCACGCACGGTATCCCCACGGGTGTCGTCTTACCTTTTCCCGGGACCGTTTGCGCCTTTTGGCTCACGTATATGATAGTGTCGCTAGCATCCATATGATAAAGAGCCCGGGCTGACATGACTAGTCGTAAACCCAAAGTGGCACAGACTTACAGGGACAGGCATCCATGACCCAGCTTCGAACGTGTCTGTCATCAGCAAGTGGGTCCGGGCTGTAGCACTGGGCTAGCAGGACTCCGGTAAACCGGGCTGTAGCGGGCTAACAGGACTCCGGTACTCAAAGCGTGACATTTCCCCGAAGGGACAGACACAGGAACGAAGAAGGACACATGCCGGCCAGCCTAAGTGTTCCAGAGCAGTAGCAAGCTACCATGGCTCAGCGGTAACACTAGGAGACATTTCCCGGTAAGAGAGGCTACTAAAGATAAACAACTAGATCGTCAGATCCCACACATACCAAGCATTTCAATAACATACACACAATATGCTCGATATGTGCAATACAACATGGCATCACAAAATGACTCTACGACTCAAGTAGTTTATTCAATAGGCTCCGAGGAGCGAGACATTACAAACATGGGTCTCATGACCCAACAATCAGAGCATACAAGTCAAAGCACAAGCGGAAGCTATCATGTCTGAGTACAGACATCTATAAATGAAAAAGGCTGAGAAGCCTGACTATCGATCAGATCCTGCCGAGGGCACAAGATCGTAGCTGAGGTATCAAGCTAAACGTCGAAGTCCAAGCGGAACTACTAGTGAGACTGAAGTCTCTCTGCAAAAACATAAAATAGGCAAACGTGAGTACAAATGTACCCAGCAAGACTTACATCAGATCTATCTACACATGCATCATTATCAACAAAGGGGATGGTGGAGTTTGACTGCAGCAAGCCAGCTTTGACTCGGTGGCTATCCTGAACTATGACTGCAAGTAACTCTTTTGAGGTGGCGCACACGAGTCCACATATTCACCATATCAATACACCACTATGGATCCGCTCCCGTCTCCCTATGAGAACGCCATCCATAGCACTCACGCTTATCTTGCGTATTTTAGAGTATCCACTTTCACTTGTCTATGAACTGATATAAGCAACCCAGAAGTCCTTTACCGCGGACACGGCTATTCGAATAGATGATGTTAACCCTGCAGGGGTGTACTTCTTCATACATGTTTCCACCACTTAGCGTCTGCACACGACATGTGCTCGGCAGACTTCAAGCGAAAGCCGACGTGGGTGTAGACCACGACCTACCTAAACACTCAAGTCTCTAGTCCAGGTTTATCGCCTATTCGGGTTCCATCCATGAGGAGATCCGGCCGGAGTTTCGCTCACAGCCCCAAACGATGTGAACAGGGTTCCCGAGATACCAAACGGGCATCCGGTACACCGTGCCACGTGCCTACCGCATCACAGCCCACCCCTACGGTCAGCGCTGTCCATGGCCTCCAGCATACTACAAACACCAGAAACTACTTGCAACTCCTGGACAGAGGATGAGGGTGAATAAGAAGTCGAGCGGGGTCATATTTCAGGGCCCAATGTATGGTAGTAGCTGAATCATGGATCACAAACACAGAACTCAGTTCCTAAGGACGGCTGCAATGAGACAACCCACCATGTACTCCTACATGGCCTCTCACCGACACCTTTACCAAATCGTGTTCACACACTTAGCTCACACACAGTAGGACATGTTCACACGCCTCTAATTCATCCCCGATGAATCAGACCTGACACAACTCTAAGCAGTAGCAGGCATGACAAACAAGCATGAATGAGTCGGCACAACAGGGCTCAAACAACTCCTACTCATGCTAGTGGGTTTCATCTATTTACTGTGGCAATGACAGGTCATGCAAAGGATAAAGGGGTTCAACTACCGCAGCAAATAACAGTTGAATCGATGTTGTCCTAATGCAGTAAGAGAGCAGGAGCGAGAGAGTGGGATTTTATCGGAATGAACAAGGGGGTTTTGCTTGCCTGGCACTTCTGAAGATAACATTGAGTCTTCATCAGTGTCAACGATCACATCATCGGTATCACGTCTATCGAGAGGGACAAATACTGGCAACACGGAAGGGAACACAATCAATGCAATGCACAATATGATGCATGATCATGACATGGCAAAATGAATGTGTTTTGAGCTAATGCAACTAAAACTAGATTAAATGAAGTTGGTTTGAATCCAAGATTCAAATTCAAACTCCATATGTGGATATTTAAATGCCCTTTATATGATTTGTGCTAAACAGCAGCTATAAGTTGTTCTAACATGCATGAAAATGGTACAGATGGATTCCTTGAATTTTTCTGATAATTTTTCATATATAATTTATTTCATTTGGAGTTATGGTTAATTTTCTATGATTTTTAGAAGTTATAGGCATTTTCTGGAATTTCAGAATTAAATTAAATCCAAAAAACATTACTGTGTCAGCATGACGTTGGCATGACGTCAGCAAGTCAACAGGGGCCGGCTCGGGTCAAACCTGACCAGTGGGGCCCACTGGTCAGTGACTACGGCTAATCCTAATATAATTTAAACCTAACCTAGTTTAATTAGTCGGCCCGGGCCCGCATGTCAGTGAGTCAGTGGCTTAATTAAACTTAGTTATTAATTTAACCAAAGGTTAGCAGGGGACGGGCCCACACGTCAGTGACCCAGGGGGGTCAAATCCCTGGTCAACCCGGCTAATCCACCGGCGTCTAACCGCCGGCAACGACCAGACGCGGCGGTGGCTCGCCGGAATGGCTGCTCCGGCGCCCATTCGACGCGCGGAGGGGTTCTACAGGGAGCTCGAGCTCGTGCGCATCCAATGGAGCAAGCCAGAGGAGTTGGGGTTGGCTGTGGCGTCGGCAGCGGCGAGGGAGGCGGCGGCCGGAGTTCGGGCGAGGTCAGGGTTGGCGTTAGGGGGCACGGGAGGGGAAGCTAGTGTGTGTGTTAGGTTCCTGGTGAGGTGTGGAGCACGTTGCCGTGCTCGGTAGCTAGCTCCGGTGGCTCTGGCCTTGTCCGCGTCATCGCCGGCGGCGAGGAGCTCACGGCCCCGGTGGAAAGGGCGGCTAGCGTGCGGGAACGAGCGCGGGGAGGAGGGGAAATGGAAGAGGAGCTCACATAGACCCTGTAGAGGTGGACGGCGAGCTTGAGGGAGGCCGGACGGTGACGAATTTGACGACGGCGATCCTCGGTGGCCGAGGAGGGGAAAAGGCGTCGGGGCGGTGCTTCGGGGCTCTTCCGGTCACGTGGCTCGGTGAGGGGGTTGGCAACGAGGTGCAGGAGCTCGGGAGCACGTCAGGGAGGAGAGGGGGTGGCGGTGGCCGCGAGGGAGCTCGTCGGTGGCGGCGGCTCCGTTCGGTCCGGGCGAGAGAGAGGGAGCAGAGGAGAGAGGGGATGCAGCGGGGGAGGAAGAGGAGCGAGGGGACACGAGGCCTCGTCGTGGCGTTGCTAGGGAGGCCGGGGGGAAGCAGGAGGTGGCCGGGAAGCAGGAGGTGGCCGGGGCGCGTGGCCGCGCGCGCCGGGCGCGTGCCCGTCCTCCTGGCAGGGAGGAAGACGACAGGGGAGGAAGTGGAGATGGGCTGGGCCGGCTGGGCCGCGCTGGAGGAGCTGGGCCAGTTAAGTGGGCTGAGGTGAGCGCCAGGTAGTCCTCTGTTCTGTTTTATTTTTTTTTCTGTTCTGTTTATTTTTTATTTAATTTATTTTGCCACTGTTTTGAATTTAAAATAATTCAAACAATGCCAAAACTCCTCTGCATATTTTATATTGCTAGATGGACTTTTCCAAAAGCTTATAAAATATTTCAGGGGTATTTGAAATTATATTCTAATTATATGAATATAATTCAAATTCAAATAGCTAATGAATTAAATCCAAAGTCCCAAAAATAAATCCTTAAAAATGTTCAATATTTTGGTTGGGACCAGAACCCTTACCAAAAATTATCAAACATTTAAGAAGAGCATTTTGGAGCAATGAATGAGATTTCTAGGGGTTTTGCCCCTCTTTTATTTAAGTTTTTGAGGCTTCCAAAATTCCCTCAGTTCAAATTTTCAGAATTTAAACATGATGCACACATGAGCTAGCCTAGAGCACTACCAGCAGCTAGGGATGTGACATCCCGAAACAGCTCTAGTTGCACCATTGTAGTCACCTTGCTTGAGTGATCATGCGGAGACCCCGCAGAGCAGCAGTAGGGGTGTTATCTCCTAGGAGAGCCCTAAAGCTGGGTAAGTTCCGTCGGCGTGCATGTCTTCGCCTCATCCCGCTTCCAGGCACCGGCGACGTTCTACTCGCTCCCACCATGATAAGCCATCCTTTGGCATATGTCATATCCAACCCCCGACAGTTATCCATACGCATATTGATGAGGATCCCGCGATAAGGGGGACACGATCTCTGCTTCGACAAGACGTGCCAAGAAAATTGCCTCGCAATGTGTGCAGTAGCTGGTTATAAAAACGGTTCAAATAAAGGCCGGGCCGTGACGTGATGTCACGCTACGAGGAATTGTCAGCGGATTAGATTTGTGAAATATTTATCTCTCTATGGTGGAATGTGAAATTTGTCTTACAGAGCCGGACACGATTCTTGTGTTTGGAAGTTACCTTGGAGTATTCAGAGATGGAACCCGCCTTGCAATGTTGAAGACAATCTGCACGCCGGACTCATCATCATTGAAGTCTGGTTCAGGGGCTACTGAGGGAGTCCTGGATAAGGGGGTATCCGGACAGCCGGACTATATACTTTGGCCGAACTATTGAACTATGAAGATACAAGATTGAAGACTTCGTCCCGTGTCCGGATGGGATTCTCCTTTGCGTGGAAGGCAAGCTTGGCGATTCGGATGATAGATCTCCTTCTCTGTAACCGACTCTGTGTAACCCTAGCCCCATCCGATGTCTATATAAACCGGAGGGTTTAGTCCGTAGGACAACAACAATCATACCATAGGCAAGCTTCTAGGGTTTAGCCTCTTCGATCTCGTGGTAGATCAACTCTTGTAATACTCATATCATCAAGATCAATCAAGCAGGAAGTAGGGTATTACCTCCATCGAGAGGGCCCGAACCTGGGTAAAACATCGTGTCCCCAGTCTCGTGTTACCATTAGCCTTAGATGTACAGTTCGGGACCCCCTACCCGAGATCCGCCGGTTTTGACACCGACACTCACCTTACCACAATCTGCTAGGCTCTCGTTCAAGAGCGACGTCGTCATATCGTTGATGACATCTTCAGGCAAATCATCAGGGTTGTGCCGCAGAGGATCATCTTTCTTGCCTATGTAGGTGCACATCAAGCTGGGGCGGCGGCTCAATGGAATAACCCGCCAGGCGAGCCAAACCCGAACTAAATTGATGCCATTTAGCCCGTTCCCCAGAAGATCCTTGATCTTAGCCAGGGTGGGGGCGAGCGTCTTGCGTTCGGCGGCTGTTATCTTGTCAGGAAGTGGATGTTTGGACTCCAGACGCAGAGCACGAAACCCGGGCAGATGATTTTCATGAGCCGAAGAAGTGTCTTGACAATAGAACCATGTCTGATTCCAATCTTTGGGATGACTCGGTGGGTTGGCATAACGAAAAATTATGTCTCTCCGACGTTGGATCGAGACACCATCGAGTTGCAAGCTTTGGCCGTTGGCACACTCATTATGGCGGTTCAAGTAAAATAACTCTCTGAAGAGTAGTAAGTTGGGTTCTCCAAGATAAACTTCACTGAACACTTGAAAATTGCAAATGTTAGACACAGAATTGGGTTTGATGTCTTGAGGACGGAGGTCAAAGAAGTGCAGGACGTCTCTAAAGAAATTTGAGCCGGGTGGTGAAAAACCCCGGTTCATGTGATCCGTGAAAACGATAACATCCCCCGCTTTGGGCTGAGGAATTTCCTCCTCCGGGTCAGGAGCATGATAGGACATGACTTCCTTCTTCGGCAGATAGCCGGTCTTCACAAAGTCATCCAGCGTACTGTCTGTGATGATGGATTTGACCCAGTTGCATGAAGTGGGTGCTTTCGGTGCCATTGTGATGAAAGCCTAAGACAGAGTAAAAGTTCCCAGTTCAAATCTAAGCCGGAGAGAAATATTTGAATGCATATTCAAGATGGCGTCTTATAAAGGGGTCTAATGGTAAAAGGCTAATTATGTCAGATTATTTAAGCCGCCATGAGCGCCATAAGCAGTTAAGTTATCTAAGCCGCCATGGGCGGTCCTGTAACATCCCAAATTTTCAATTTGGAATGTTATACACTAGATCATCATTGCATATCATGTTTTATTGCTTTTGGCCTGATCCTAGAAATTCTACGCAACTCAAGGACCCACGGAGAGAGTTGGGGATTTCGATATTTTCATATTTTAGTTTTCTTGAAATTTTAAAATAGGATCATTTAATTTTATTTATTATATCTTCCATTATTTCTATTACAAAAGTATGAGAGGGGGAATAAAATGAATTTCCCAAAATAAAGAAATATTGAGGATTTAATAAAAAAAATCAAATAAGGTTTATTTTGGAGTTTTGCTATTTTATTTGAATTTAGGAAAAATTGCACGTTTTTCAAAACTACATTTTAGGGCCAAGAAAATGTTCATCTCGTTCTAAATATTTTATTTAGACGGTGAAAATTTGTTTTGGCATTTTTAGATTTTTATTTATTTTTATAGGGTTTATTTTTAGTTTCGGCGGAATGGTTTAAAAAAACGCGCGCACGCCCGACTGGGCTGAAGCCCGGCCGAGCCAGGCCGGTCCGCCTCTCACTGCCGCCGTCTCCCACACGGAGCCGCGCCGCCGCCGCCGACCCGGACACGGAGTCCGAGCCGGACTCCTCCCCACCGCCTCCTTGCCCCTCCCCCAAGCCACCACCCCCCTTTAAATACCCAGCCAGGGCCCCCTCCTGGAGCCCAAGTCGCAGCCACCGCCGCC